>NW_007734912.1:73469-77787 GCF_000696425.1 Galeopterus variegatus
GAAAAAGGTCTTTGATGAGAAGGGTTTGACTTGAGAATAGCCGTGAGAAGAGAAAGCCTAGAGGGCACTGGGGATCTTACCCCTGACTTTGAAAGATTCCCACTAGATGACATTTGGCTGCAGACAGTGGAAGAAGAGCCATGGAAAGAGGAGGTCAGTGGTTTTGGACTTGGAGAGAGTGAATGCGTGACAATACGGACTGGGATGTATGAGGCTGAACGCGACGTCAGAGAAGCACTCGAGGATGGTGAAGGAGAAGAGGTTCTCGGACTTTCTCTGGGACTAAGGACATGCGAGGTTAAAGTTGTCGTCTTCTTCGGAGCTTCAGATGTCAGTCCAGGTTTCTGATGTGCTGCACTTGGACTGGATAGACCAGAACCTGATGGTTGAGTGGAATGGGGAAACGGTAACGTCGAGGAGGTGCCCTTCGATGCAGAGAAGGGTGAAGAATAAGCAGTGGTGTGAAAATACGTAGCTGTTTCTTCCACCAGGGCCCCACTGACATCCAGCCTCCTCGTGTGGAACTCCTCCTGCACAGAGGCTCCGTCGAGGTAAGGTGGGTCAGGTGGTGTTTTCTGGTTAGTTGGAGAAACAAAGGAGAGAGCAGGTGTTTTACAGGCAAGCTGCTCAGAGGCAGTGGGAGAAGAAGTTAACTAGAGGAGAGAGAAATAGATAGATTGAAATAGGACATTATTTGTGCAACTATCAGAATATTCTTGTCACTTGTGTGATTATGCAAACAGTCCTTCTGCTAGTTTACACAAAAGGAGACACCTTAAACTTCCAAAAAAAATGAAGGAAATTCTGTTTTGCTAATGAGGCTTTACTGTGAATTTAAAATAAGGTATAAATAAGCTGTGAAGTATTATATCCTACTTATTCCCCCAAATTATCATCAATATGAAATTGTATTGCATATTTCCATTTGAAAAAATATTTATTGACCACATCTAAAATAGTTATCTTAATGTGGAATTGGGTGACTTGGAAAGAATTAAATCACCATCAGTANCTAAAATAGTTATCTTAATGTGGAATTGGGTGACTTGGAAAGAATTAAATCACCATCAGTATAAATTTCAAATTCACTTTGGAAAATGAAATAGATTTTCTTTCATTATAAGAATATAAACCATAATGTAATGATAATAACTACAATCCTTAAAAAATTTAACTCACTTCAAGTGTTTAAAATTCTGAAACCTTGAACTACTTACTCCTACATATTGTGAACCTGAAAAAAATGCCCAGAATTCAAAAGATGAAGCAGCCAATATCAACACAGAATAATCAACTGAGAGAGTAAAAGCAAAGCCCAAAATAGAGAGGGAGTTTTAGTTTATTTTCTCTAATTACTTGCTGTAATGAACATTTAACAAATGATTTGGATTATCCTGGAAGAAATAGGCTCTGTTTCATATAAAAAGAAGCCAGAGCACTTTAACCTTCCCTGAAACAACTCAATTCACCAATCCCACACCAAACAAAGAGAAAATAAAGAAACAATTTATCATTTTACAGGAATAGCAAAAAAGAGTCTGTGAAATAACTGGATGTATATATTCTTGCACCATTCCACCAATCCCACACCAAACAAAGAGAAAATAAAGAAACAATTTATCATTTTACAGGAATAGCTAAAAAGAGTCTGTGAAATAACTGGATGTATATATTCTTGCACCATTCTAAAAGTCATCCAGCATTTTAAGACAAGTATTAAAATCATAAAGGATTGTAAAGGCTTTTAAACAGAGGTTTCCCTTCAAAAATATTAATTTGATTGTATCAATCTATAAGAGAGGATAAATATGCATGTCTAATAAGGAATTTAGGGAATATCAGTCATTCAAAATGTTAATAATATTAAGATATCTACATTCCATTAAGCACATAGCAGGAAAATGTATATGAACACAACAATTAAACTTAGCAAAATCTTGGTTTATAAATATAGTAAAATATACTTCTTGATTTTGCTTTATAACATTTTAAGAAAGTTTCCAGCAGCCTAAAGCAAAGATTTTCTTTCACACCATATAGTTGAGCTTTAAAAATATTTAAAATTGACAAATTCAAACAACTCTTCCCAAACTTCTAAGTTTCTGAGCAAGCATACCCCAAATATTGCTTTCTTTTATATGTAAATTTATATGTATATTTGCAACATGGAATTCTTGCCATATAAATAATATCTGAATACATTGATATAACCCAGAATATCAAAAAATAAAAGATAACTGAAAATCAAACAGAATTCACTCAGACTGAGAAGAAAGCTTAACAATTTCCTTACATGGGTTTTATTTAGAAACAACTCTGCTTAGCCAGTGTTTATATAATTGATTCATGTAGTTAGAGAATATATTTAAATCCAGATACTACTAACTGGGCAGCTGTAGCTAAAAGAATGACATTTTATTTGAAGTTATGTAATCACTTGCAGTCAAATTAGTATTTAATGTTTAACAAATTATTCTCTCAGGGTTAACAGTTTATTGAGAGCTTTTTTTTACCATAAAGGAAACATTTCCTGATTGTTTCCTAGGATTAATCTCTCTTCACAGAAATAATGGAGCTATTTCAAGACTGTGTCAGGTGTCTTTGCATGTTGTGCCATGCCTAAAATAACTTCAATGTATATGACAAACTCATTAATTTGTCTTGATTATCCACTAAGTTATCACTATGTTAAAACCACAGGTTCGTAATTCTGAGGGTCTCGTTTGGAGGAAAGAGTGTTCCCTCCAACTTCCTCAAGACTATGGTCTCTCATTACCAAACATTCTATTACGTTAAGTGATATTTTACCTAACATAAACAACTCAGGATTTTGTTGTGCTTTTTAATTAAAAAGTGATTATTGAGGAATTTCTAAGAGACTCTGAAAAGTCTAAGAATGTTTATTATGTTTATATTAATCTTCACATATTTGTATTATTTTTTCTATTTAATATATTAATAAGTATTTAAAATATATTTATTTCTAACTTGCAAATACACCATGATATTATTGTTATTTATACTAATATAAAAATGTGGCTCCATAGTTTTATAAAATCCCCAGGGATGGGGGTATATTTCATGCAGAAAGAAGAAATGGGCACCTGTCAAATTCTCAGTCAGTAGCTCATTTTACCTCTTCTCTGTGAATCCCTTACCAGTAAAGCTAAATTTCTCTACTGACAGCTACAAAGAACTTCCATCCCTTCATCCTTTCCCATTAATAACTCCTTGTCCTGTTCTCTAGATTTGTTACTGATTCTCTAATTCCTTCTCCCTTAAAGCTCTTCTCTTTCTCTACCATTTCTTTTTTACCTCATCTTTGTTGATTCCTTTGCATCAGACGCCTCTGTAGACCTACCTGTGACTATGTTCTCCAACCCCCAGCACTCTTCTGATTTCTTGAGCCCCCTCACTACACACTTAATCCAAAGTCATTCTCAAAACTGTTCAACTAGAAAGAGTATCCTGAACTCTGGAATACATTCACGATAATCTCAGTAACAGAAGATGCATGCAATGTGCTGCCTTCATCAGGTGGATGATCCTAATCATAAATCAACCCTTCAATCCTATGTAATAGAGACCATTAGTTATTTTAACAACCAATCTCTACTGTAGCCTATTGTAGAGCTGTCATGTAATTTTAGTAAATCTAAAATTAACTGCTCCTGTATATACTCAATTTTCCATAATGTGCCTGTGAGTTTCCAAGGCATCTAAATAACAGCTGAAATGATTGGTCTGCTGTCTGATGTTTTCCATTGTTCCTGAGATTTGGACAGTAGCAGACATTGGTTTCATATAGCTGTGTTCTTTTTCCTGAACCTGTATAGTCCTGTAAGGAATAAAACCTATACTCCCCATTGCCCCCGCATAGCAATCACGATATTAAGACAGCTTGGCCTTCTAAACTTACCTTTTGACTGGTCTTCTTCTTTCTGATAAATACTTATGGTGCTACAGGGCAGATTCTCATCCTTTCTTATCTGAACAAATTAAATTATCTTTTCTGGCATGTCTACCTTTAGTTGTACCCCATTTAACGTATTACCAGACTGACCTCTTAAAATCTGATCATTGTACAGCTACGCTCAAGACTTTCATCAATGCTCTCTTTCTGTCTACCATGAACTAAAGATCTTTTCTTTATGACAGAGCCCCTCTCTTGCTATGTAGTCTCACTCCCTAATCCTTTGCTATTTTTTATTTTAGGTTTTAGTAATACTTTTTTTCAATCTCAATCTTCTTGCCAGCACTGTCAATATTTAATCATTTGGTCTCTTGCCAATCCACTTGTAAAATCCTCATTCTTAAG
>NW_007734912.1:78286-85538 GCF_000696425.1 Galeopterus variegatus
TCTTTCTGTCTACCATGAACTAAAGATCTTTTCTTTATGACAGAGCCCCTCTCTTGCTATGTAGTCTCACTCCCTAATCCTTTGCTATTTTTTATTTTAGGTTTTAGTAATACTTTTTTTCAATCTCAATCTTCTTGCCAGCACTGTCAATATTTAATCATTTGGTCTCTTGCCAATCCACTTGTAAAATCCTCATTCTTAAGTCAGTCCCACAAACTGCCATTATGTTGCTAGACCTAGTCTACTTAATGCTAGTCTACTTAATGCTGCTATAAGAAAAAGTGACACCATCTTGTCAACTGGCAGGACTACTGCACTTGATTTACAAACTATGTCCTGTATAAGGGCACCCACTGAGAGTGGGAATAAACTCTCCTGCACCTGTGCAGAGGGGGCGTCTTTCTCAATTCACATGTGGGCTGGGTAAAGCACTGTGGATTGGTGTCGTCACTACCTTGGTCTGTAGTCTCAGCTGGACCCTGTGCCTCCCTTTTTCTCTGCTTTTTTGTTGGCTTATTTTATTTATTTTTTTCTTTTGTTTGGACCTTGGCTTCTCCTGTTCTGCACAACGGCTCTTCCAAAAAGTTAACATACTCCACAAGCCCTTAATCCACCACTTCCCCTATTATACTCAACAGACCTAAATTTCTTAACTTCAAGGAAAATTGAGATTACCAAAAAACCAAATTTTTCTAGATTCACCTTCATTCTCTTTCCTTCATTCTAAGGATAAACGATGACCTTTCACTTTTTAAAAGGTGAATTGTCCACTGTACTCAATCACAGCAGCTCTTGCTTTTTAGGGATCTCATTTTATCAGTCATCCCTGATATTCTGTGTATTCATCCTTTCTCTTTTTACTATCTCTCTCATCCTAACATAACACTCTCATCCTAACAGAAAGTTCATAGAAAGATTTGTATTATCTTTCTTTTTTTCCCCAAGCTTCTTAAAGTACCCTCATAGGGCCGGCCCGGTGGTGCACTCGGTAGAGTGCGGGGCTTGGGAGCGCGGCGGCGCTCCTGCCGAGGGTTCAGATCCCATATAGAGCCCGGTCCGCTCACTGGCTGAGCGCGGTGCGGGTGCGACACCGAGGGTTGCGATCCCGTTGCCGGTCGCAGTATGGGCGTGACACCGAGGGTTGCAATCCCGTTACCGGTCACGGAAAAAGACAAAAAGGAAAAAAAAAAAAAGTACCCTCATATAAAGTAGAAATCCTCTCAATATTTAAAAACATATAATAATAAATATCTTTGTGATAGAAAGTAAAATGTCCTCAGTTCTCTCTTCTTTCTGTAGTAAAAGCAAAGTCTTTTTCCCCACCCCTAGTCTAGGGTGGCCAAATGACTTGTTTTGGCCAGTGGGACACTAGCAAATGCCATAGAGAAACAGTAGCTTGAAAAGCACTTGTACATTGGGGCTTACTGTCTTGCTGGGTGAGGAAGATTGCCCTGATGTGAATGAGCCCAGGCTAATCTACTGGAGACTGTAAGACCACATCTCAGCAGACAGCTAACCAGCCACCACACAACTAACCAACCACCAATCAACCCAGCAGCCAATCGCAGACACATGAGTGAGCCACAGTAAAGAACAACTAAGCCTGACCCATACCTACAGAATGATCTAGCTCAACACAGCCCAAATTGCTAACTGCATATTTTTGAGCTAAACAAATGTTTGTGTTTGAAAACACTAAATTTCGACATTGTTTGTTAAGCAGCAAAAGCTAACTTTTAATAAAAATATGTGTGCACACACATACACCACGATCTTTGTGGGTCCTGTGTTTCCCATAATTACAGGCCCGTGTTGTTCTCTTTTCAGTCGAGTTTGTACAATACAATTGCTGTATCGATTTCCTTACTACTTGTAGCCACCACACCCTAAACTGACACCCCCAAAGAGTCACAGCCTTGTATGATCCCCTTGTCTTGAGTGTGTATAGAAACTGTGACTTGCTTCTAAATAAAAGAACCTGACAACGGTGAAGGGATTTTTCAGATGTAATTCAGGTGCCTAATCAGGTGACTTTGAGGCCATTAAAAGGGAGACTATCCTGTATGTGCATGATCTAATCAAGTGAGTTCTTAAAGAATATCAAAAGGTTAAAGACTCAAAGCAGCAGGGACTTTTTTCTCTGTCACTGGCTTTAAGTAGCAAGCTGCCATGAACTCTATAGCCTCAAGGAAATAAATTCTGCCAACAACATGAGGGAGATTAGAAGTGCATTCTTCCCTGGTCAAGGCTCCAGAGAGAATGCAACCTGACTGACACCTTGATTTCAGCCTGAGACCTTGAGCAAAGAAGGCTCAGCCATGCCCAGACTTCTGATCTACAGAAACCAGGAGAAAAAAAACAGGTAATTTTTTAAGCCACTAACTTTGTGGATATCTGTTCTGCAATAGAAAACTAATAAAGTTCCTACTGACTTCTTAACAGTTGGGTTTTTTTTACCCCATTTTTTCATAAAAACTGTTATCACTAAGGTCAAAGGTCTATAATGATCTCTTTTTTCCTAAACCCAACAAGCACTTGAATCCCTTTTTTTTTTTACTGATTTCTCTATAAAATCTGTCTCTTCCAATTTCTTCTTTCTTTTCAAAACTGTTTTATCTGTGCCTCTATCTCATTACTCTTAGTTTATTTCCTATCTTTCCTTGATAAGCCCTTTTCATATTCCTTTTCATCTTCCACTTTCTTCTATGTTGGTACTTCCTTGAATATTGCCAGTATCGGGAATGTACAGAAAAACTTGTATTTATTCAAGTTTCAGCTCATACAACATCGTGATTGTCCCCTCTTATTCCACTCTAGACTGTGGGCAGTGAGGGTGGGCAGGCAGTGATAGGACACCGTTTCTGATGTCTGATTCAGTCTTTACCTCCCCAGCCATACAAAAATTCAAGTTCTGACAGCAACAAGTCAGGAGACCATCCACTTGAAAGGCTACACCATCTTCCTGCTGGGATTGTCAAAGCAACTTGATTTTCCATACATGTACTTTTTTTGCACCTGGCTAATGGTACAAGTTAACTCACCGAGAGGTAACAACAAACCATCATTCAGGGATTCCTCTAGCATCAGAGCAGGCCCTGGGGCTTCCCAATGATTCAGAGAAATTCTCCTAAGTGTGTCTGTCTCACTCACCATGGAAGGTGACAAAAGTAAAGGGAGAGAATCAGCAAGAAAGGTGATGGGGAGGTTGCAGTGGGAAGATCATCAGAGAAAGGTTGTTTAAAAAAATAAATTAAGTTGCTTGGTCACGGATTTGTCTATCAATTGAAAGAATGAGGTCCTCTAAATTTTTAATCCTCCCAACTGCTCTAGACAATGATACAATCAAAAAGGCCCACCTGGAATCCGAGTCACCACTTGAATCACCTCTCACCTACTTGTGCAAGGTCAGGCCCCAGGTGGCTCTGCTCCACACGCACACAGAGTCATCCAGCTGATGGTCATGAATGCATTACCTCCTGGCATCTTAATATAAACATGCCACATTTTAGGAACAACTTGCGGCATTGCAAGCTAGTCCTCCCAGCAGTTAGCAGAATCCAACAGGGGAGTTTAATTCCCTACTCTCTTTCAAGGTCTTCAATCTCTAAATCCCTGAGTCAAAAGCTGTGGATGATTTGCTTTAGTGAGCAAAATATAGAACAACAGCACTAACTATGAAGCAAGAGTCCTAGGCTCTCTTCCATACACTATTAACAGTATTCTCTCAGCTGTGAATGCTCATTAAGAGCTCTTAATGCTATTTATATCACAGGATCATGTAAAAAGGAGGATCATTCATTCATTCATCAGACACTTTCTGAGCACCAGGCATGGTATTAGGTGATGGAGACCAGAGGAGAGAAAAAGACTTTTTGTCATGGAGTTCATGAATCTAGTGGGGTAAGAGAGACACATAAAAGCTATTATAATACAATGTGCTGGTATGATTAGGGTATTTCATTATAAAGGTGAGGCCCAGGAGTATAAGGAAGATTTCTATGTCTAATGTCCAGTACAAATAATTTGTTGTAATCCTTTTTCCATAGATCAATGAAATTAGGTATTTAATAAATATATGTGCTAATGTCCAAATTGCCCAGAACTTCATTTAAAAACTTCTTTTATTTGACCCTATCCAATTATTCTGATCTTATATTTCATGTCCTCTTTCCAGTTCTCACTTCTGAGCTATATTGAACAAATGTATAAAAGCTCTTCCTCTCCACATATTCCCTACTCTGTACACCCAAACATGCTTCCATCGCAAACTTCTTAAATACAGGAAATCACTTTTTGAGAGCCTACCGTGGGCCAGACTCTGTTTTGGGCGCATTACATATGTTATCTCAATTAATCTTTACAAGGAAGGTTGGCATCATCACCTCATTTTATAAATGAGAAAACTGAGGTTTACAGTTTCGAGTAACTTGCCCAGAGGAGCATGGCCAGAAGTTGCCTATCACATTTCTGTTTTCCCATAACACCTCTCCTATGCATAACCCCCCTGTCCTTACCTCCCATCCATTTCTCAACTTGATTTCTGTCCCCATTACCCCATTCACACTGTTACCACTAAGGTCACCAAGTGATCTCCCTATTTTCAGATTTAATTGACTTTGTGGCCCTACTTTATTTGATCTTGCTTTTGATTTCCACTGTAGACTCCTCTTTTTTTGTGAAAAGTCCCTTTAGCTTTCATTGCATGAAACCCCTGTCCCCAACTTTGGTCCCCTCTAAGTCTTTTTCATTGAATTTTCTTCCTTCACAGTTCTTTCTTATTTTGCAATTTCCTGGCTTGAATTCTATGTCATCTAGTTCTACACTCTTTCCCTAAATAAATATCTCCACTCCCATCACTTCAACTGATATAGGAAATATCTGCAGTCTCACATCTCTGTCCTGTGTTCCAGATTCATACTTCAAACTCCTTTCTAAATATCATCATGCAGACACATCATCATTCAACACCAGATGCCGAACCCCTTCTTCTCCCCTCCCAAGACCTGTTATTCCTTCCTCAATTAATGATGCCAACATTCATCAATTTTCTTGGTTATAAACTTTATGCTTAATTTTCCCCAGATACTATCAATGAACAAGTCCAGCTAATTCTACCCCATAGGTTTTCTTTTTATTCCCACTGTCACTACCTTAACCCCAAGCTTTATCATCTGTCTTTCAGACAAATCATTCTGTGTGTTGTGTGTGTGTTAATCTCTTTCAACTCTAATATCATCCATAGATAAGACAATTCTTGGATTTCTACATGAATATTCTTCTCTTTTTTCTGAATTTTATTTAAGAGGATTTTGATTCAATTGCTTATTTTATATTCCATCTTTACTTTTAACTTACTCTTAACTTATTTAGAAATATTTTAACATAATTTAATTTTATGTAAACAAGCCACTTCAAAGAAAATATTTGAAGACATATATGCATTCAACCCAATATTTATATTGACTATGTTCAAGATAATATACTAACTACTTTGGGGAACAAAGTATTTAATAAAAATGAATTTAACATGAGCTTTACCTTTAAAGACTTTACAATTTGTTAGTGGAGATAAGGCATGTACCTCAATAGTTATAATATACACACTGGAATGTAATAATTATAAAATAGGTACCAAAAAAAAAACCTACCAGATTTATATTGAAGGAGAGTTTACTTTCACTGAGGGAACCAAAGCAGACTTCATGAAAGAGTCAATGTCTGAACAAGGACCTCAAGGATGAGCAGAATGTACATTTTTGAGTATTTATTATTTTAACACACCTTACTGAACCCCTCTTATGTGCAAAGCAGTGCAGTGGTGCTGGGATACAGAAATGAACAGAGACAAATCTTGATTTCAAATTATTTTTAATCTAGTGAGGAAGAAAGATAAAATCATTTATTACAACAGGGTGAAAATGAATTATAATGGAGATTTTCAAAAAAAGCTATGAAACAATAAAGAAAATTGCAACGAAGGAAGAGGAGAGAACTAACTCCTCTTCAAAGAGAATGTCTGTAAGTAGAGGTGCTACTTGAGCTGAGCTTAGAGTATCAAGTAGCCTAGGCCAAAATGGAGATGCATCTGGGGAAGAAAGTTCACAGGGGGCTCAGGGATGGAAAGGTGTGAGTGGGTGCTTCGGTGTTAGTTCAAAAGAGTTGAAGAAGAGAGGGACAAGATGCAGATGGAAAAGGACATCCAGTCTAGCTTACAAACAGATTGAAGACCAGACTAAAAACAAGATCTTTTCCAGGATGTCTTAGGAGTGGCTGGCTCACCCCTAGTGCTAACTTACAAACAATTCTGTACCTGGATTCATTTTTACCACGTAGACTAGCTAACAATTCACTTAACTGACTGCATTTCTGATTGAAAAATTGATGTTGTTGAAATCAAGTAGGTCAATCATGGAATACTTTTCAGACTTTTTACATTAGAGTTCTATTACTGCCTGTATTAAATTGCCTAAACTACTTTCTTTGGTGCTCTGGTCATTTCTGTTTAATTTACATTGTGATAACAGTCATCTTATTTTTATTTCATGACTCAATGGATTATTATAGGAAATGGAAACAGAAACAATGGCCGTTCCTGAGTATTTCAGGATCCAGTATTCCTCTGTTACTGGTAAACATAATTTTTAGCCACAACTAATAAATTACATTGAGCTTTGCCTTTTTATTTGGAGCTTTGGAAACATGAACTATAACTTACTCCTAAATAATGTTTTTGGAAAAAAGATTCCAAAGTATGCATCAACCTCTAGTTTGACTTATATATATATGGCCACATGAAAATAAAAATAAATGTCCAGTTCAGGGGAAGAAATCTATCAGTTTTGGAAAAGAGTAAGTCAAAAACCCCAAAATGTATTTATTAATAATATTTTTCTTTATTTATATTTGGTATCATCACACCTACATGTTCTTCTCATGGGGGTCACATAAAACTACCCTCCACTGACAATGGAAATCCCCACATCCCCAACTTGGTTATTCATTCCATCATCTTCCTTAGGTCCTAAGGCAAAAAAAGAATGTTTTAAGCCTATCACAGCTTATTGAGAATACCAAAATTATACGATTATAATGTTTTATTTCAATACCTAGCTTAGAATAAACTTAAGAAATAAGAATTTTAGTCCAGTAGACCTATGTGGGGGATGAGGAAGGGAGTACCAGAGTGTAAGTCTTCCATTACCAAAAGGCAATATATGATAGTGAATGCTTGAAGGTGATAAAAAAAAAAAAA
>NW_007734913.1:0-784 GCF_000696425.1 Galeopterus variegatus
CCACCTACACCCCAGAGGCCCTCCTTAGGCTCCACGTCCACCCTTCAGCAACCACGCCATTCATCTGCTCACGTTGACAGCAAAATACCTGGAAAGAGCTGCTGCCTCCACTTACCTCACTCTGTCCTCCCTTGAGCCCTTTCCAGCCAACTGTCAATGCCACTTCTCTCCTGAAACCCCTCCGGTCAGGGTCACCCGCAACTTCCATAGAGCCAAGTGTCAGGACTCGTCCTGAGTTTCATATTCTTCTACCTCAGCAGCTGACGCGATTGTCAACCCCCTCCTTCTAGAAACACTTTCTTCACTTGGTTTTCTGATTGCTAAACATTTCTAATTTGCCATTTACCTCTCTGGGCGTTCCTCTTCTTTCCAACCTCTAATTATTGATACGCCTCAAGGTCGGACCTCCAGCTATGCTCTTCTCCCCAGGTCCTTCCCCACAGCCAGCTCTGGGACTGACTCAAGTCCCCCATTTATATCTCCCAGCCCTGATTTTCCCCTCACACGTTCAAGTGCCTGATTAGCATCTCCACTTGGACATCTAATAGGCAGCTGGAGCTTTGGGATCTAACAGAACTCTCGATGCCCGTTCCTCCCCAGTCTTCCCCACTCAGTGTGGAGCACCAGCGTCTATGCAGCTGCCTGGATCAATATTTCCCAAACCCAGCCACCAGTTCCTACCAACTCCACTGCAACAATTCTAGTCTGAACCACTCGTCTTTCACCCAGACTACGGGCTTTTTTTTTTTTTTTTTTTTTTTTTTTTTTTTTTTGGGTTGGGAAA
>NW_007734913.1:1726-2112 GCF_000696425.1 Galeopterus variegatus
TTTTTTTTTTTTTTTTTTTGTTTTTTTTGTGACCGGTAAGGGGATCGCAACCCTTGGCTTGGTGTCGCCTGCACCGCGCTCAGCCAGTGAGTGCACCGGCCATCCCTATATAAGATCCGAACCCGTGGCGGGAGCGCCGCTGCACTCCCAAGCGCTGCACTCTTCCGAGTGCGCCACGGGGCCGGCCTAGACTACTGGCTCTTACTTAACCAATCTCCTTGCTTTCACTCTCACTCCCCCGATCCGTCTTCCACACAGCAGCCAGGTATCCTTTAGAAAGCATGAACCAGATCATGCCATTCATCTGCTTAAAACCCTCTGCTGAGGGGCCGGCCCGGTGGCGCACTGCGATAGTGCGCCGCTTGGGAAGCGCAGCGGCGCTCCCG
>NW_007734913.1:2587-5584 GCF_000696425.1 Galeopterus variegatus
GTAATGGATTTTTAAAAGCATTTGAAGATAATACATCTTTAAACTGATGATTGTTATTGCTAGGTATAGATATTCCACATAAGCAAATTCCTCTTTATTGAAGTAACATATATAGCAATACAGCATACTGTTCAAGGGAAAAATAAAACCTCTCTACAGCAACTATCGGAAACTAATGTTGAATCATAATAGAACTATGGTGTTTCTGTGAAAAATATTTAGACTCTAGCTAGAAAATTTCCATATTTCTCATTTTATTGACAAAACATCCAAGTAATACCCTCTGTTAAGAGAATATATGAGCATTGTATCATAATTGAGTCTGACAAAAGTGTCTGAGAACCATGAGAGGGGATTTGAGTGCTCACCATGAGTTCCAATTCCAGCTTCCCTCCTTATTAAGTGGGTGACTTTGGGCAGGTTGCTTAACCTCTCCATGCCTTAGTTTCCTCATCTGTAAAATGGAGATGGTAAAAGTATCAACATCTACCTCATAAGTTTGTTTTGAGGATCAAATGAGATAATATATGTAATATATTTAAAACAGAGCTTCACATATTTGTATAAGTGCTGTATTTAATGTTTTCTTTATAACAATTTTATTATTATCATTATCATCATCATCATCATTGATTACAGATATCCATTTGGGAATTTGCTCTGTGTAATCCATCCATAGAAAGGGTGATAGATAGGTCATAGTCATAACGTATTTAATGTTTTCTTTATAACAATTTTATTATCATCATTATTATCATCATCATCATTGGTTACAGATATCCGTTTGGGAATTTGCTCTGTGTAATCCATCCATAGAAAGGGTGATAGATAGGTCATAGTCATAAGAAGTTTAAGCTTCTTAAAGTATAGTCTGTAACAGTTACCCTTGGAGCACTTAGCTGGATTAGTCTGCTTTCTATGGTCTTAAAATACATATTAAAGCCAAAGAAATACTAGTTTTGTAAATCCTTAGATGGCACACCCATGACAGCTGGTACCACAAATGATGTCACATTTCAGGAAGATCAGCTAATATATTCCATGGAATGAAAGGTAATTCTCAGGGTGAAATGTGTTTTACTTCTAGTTCCCAGGCTGGCCCTTGATTCAGACCCAAAACAGAGAAAAGTTTAGCCTTTCAAATAGGTCTCTGCTGAACCCATTTTGATAGCACATATTTACCGAAGTTATTTATTACCACATTTAGTAATTTTGGTGAAATTTCTCATTTCTCAAAACAAGTTTTGCTTACACCCTTTCAAAAGAATGTTACTGGTATGTGGGTAGGTTGTCTGGGGCCAGCCTCTTATCTAGAAACCAGATCCAAAAAGTCTGAGTTCAGCAAAGTGACTTAGGCTGCATGCTTTTGTTTTGTTTTGTTTGAACATGCATGTATGTCTCCTGCTAAAACACATTGCTACCCCCATCTAGGAACAATGCCGCACACATCATTTCCTGAAATAATGGAGTTGGAAGGCAATTATCTACTCACAAAACAGGCTGAAACAACAGTTCCTGATATTCTTCTCAAATATTTTAACTTCCCAAGGAATCCGGAAAAAATAATTCCATGGGACGGTGTCGTGAATGAAGGAGTGACATTCCAGTTTCCTTCACTGGAATCCAATGGCCAGGGGTAATAAATTACTAACCACTTGGCATTATTGAGAGGGCTCCAGCTGTGGTGAGTGGTTTGTCTTTGGTTTGTGAACAGTGTATGGCCTTATAGTTTCTTGTGAGGTGATGGCCCTGGATTCCTTTTTGTCCACTCTTGGGAGCCATCCCAGAGATTACTTGCAGTTCGTTGAACTATATTTATTTTATGACATTGTTTTCCTTTTACTCCTAAAGAGAATTTGGGACTTCTGTTTCAGACTTTCCAGATAAGAAATATACACTTCCTAGAAAAAATGAATATCCATTTTAGCAAAACATGTTTTCTACTAGTGTGAGAGCTTTCCAAACCCTGTGGCTCCTTTATTTTGAATGTGCATTGATAGATATTCATAACAAGAGCGGTCTTCTTTGTGATTCTTAATAATCTAAACATCACCAAAGTAACCTTATGGTATTCATGGCAAAAAGTAACGATTAAGAAGGTTGCTAATATTTAAACATTGTCTTCTGGAATTCTCATCTGAAGGGAAACTGGTACAGTAAATCGTTTTATCAGGGATGTACATACAGGTTTTCTTCTTGATACCCTAAGAAAAAATTGGGGGCAGTCATCTGGACTTTGAGCCTGTACAATGCCAAATATAAAGCTATTTGGAAAATGCCAGAAGATTGCTTATTTCCAATTTCATCTGAGTGTTTGACTTGGTGTTGACATATCTTCCCCCCAATAAAAGGTATAATATATTGTGTGTAAGTGTCACAGAGAGGGACATTAAGCAGAATGAAGAGAAATTTGAGACACTGCAACATTAATTAGGGAGGTTGTGTAGAATGTCTCCGGAAGTTTTCACAGAAAGATAGGCTATTCTTAGTCTGGCTCCTTTGAATATTCATAACTCTTAGGTATTTATTGATGCACCAGAATCAACTTATTTGACATTTTCTCTAATGAAGTATATAACTTTTAGAAACGTAGTGTGAAATTTGCATTTAAAATTGCTTATTTCTGATTGTATCAAATATTGACCACTTCCTCAGAAATCATGAAAATACCTAAATTGAGGCTTTCTTTCTTTAAGATATCTTTCCATTTAGCCTGGCCTTTGCCTGGCTGAACAGTGGGGTTGGCCACATGTATGCATTTCAAGCCAAGAGACTCGAATTGAGAAACTATAGGCAGAAGTGGATCAATTTGTTTTATTAAAAAGGTAAAATTGAGAACTTCTGAAGAAGAGTCAGTGACAAAAGCTAAAATCAAAAGTAAGGCTTGTGCCACCATTCACTAAATGGATAGGAAGAAAGCCATGTGCGATTCTGACGGTTGTGGCTAAAGTGGTCTTTCTGGGTGGAAAAGGGCCGGGCAGAAGGTCTCGGCACTTC
>NW_007734913.1:6281-7904 GCF_000696425.1 Galeopterus variegatus
GGTTGTGGCTAAAGTGGTCTTTCTGGGTGGAAAAGGGCCGGGCAGAAGGTCTCGGCACTTCATTCATTCTGTGGCATATGCTGGGCCAGGTCTCAGTGGTCTGGGTGTAGTTTAAGAACTTGAGAATGAACTGTCTGGAGTCCAAGCAGTTGTCTTCATTGTTTTGGCTCTAGTTTGTGTCAGTGGGATCATTTTTGGCTTTCCTATCTTGGCTCACTCCCAGGGTTGGCTTAACACAATAGTTAGCCAATTCTATAAATTCCAGTTACCTTATTAGTCTTTATAACTACCTCCAAGGGAAATCACCAGCTATGAATAATCAACACGTCTCTGAAGTACTTAAGTCCTAATGGGCTTCTGTATATATTTAAGGATGGGTGCTATTAACATTCTCTAGTATAAATATTATTTTCTTGGTAATATAGCAGTTCAGTAAGATATAGTATAGCTTTTTAAACAAATAGTGTGTTAGCCTTCAACAAGCGGGTACATCATGGGCTTATACAAGTAGGAAAGTTAAGTTGGAGTTTGTTCCTCATTTTTAATTTGTTTTTACCCATGCTGGATAAATGGTAGATTATGAATCTGTGTTTACTGGATACTTTCTTATAAGCATTTCTAAACATAGAATGAAATTTTTCCAAAGCAAGACCTATCCTAAACGGCATTCAGGTTGCTCATTGCTAAGCCAGTCAACATTTATCTAGTTCTTACTCTGTACTTGTCTAAATATAGGGGAGGTAAACAAAATATAGTATATGGCTATTGCCCTGTTTAAAAAAAAAAAAAAGGAAAAAAAAGAAAAAAAAACACTTTAGTTGAGGAAGCAAAGGCTAACATAAATGAATGGTTGGAAAACAATTTAAAACTAAATTTTACAACTCAGATTTTACAGGAGGAAGAAATCACTGTAGGCTGAAACAGGTCATTCCATCTCCCAAAGAGGCTTCATGGAAGTGGCAGGACATAAAAGATGAGTGGAATGTAATTGGGTAGAAAAGCAGAGATAGAGGCATTTATGGAGCCTCTTGAATGCCAGACTCTTTGATAGTAGCTTTAGATATGCAATCTCATTAATCCTGCAGAGTAGGCACTTATATCCTTGTTTATACATGAGAATAGTCAGGACTGGAGAGGTTAAGCGGCTTGTTCAAGTTTATGCAACTAGTGAGTTGCTAATAAGGAATGCTGAAGAGGATCGCTGGGAATCCAGCTCCTACTCACTGCTGTGTTTCATTTCTTTGTCCTTCAGTTTTTCCATCTGTAACCTGGGGAAAATAATCATAGCTACCTCACACGCTTTGTGTTGAATAAGCTATTTAACAAGACAAAGAACTAGCACAGTTTTTGACATATTGTACCCACAAGATGCATGCTTAAAATACAGATATATAGAGAGAGAATGTGACTGAGAGTCACAGCTACATCTTGTCTGACTCCGAGGTCTGTACTCTTTGTAGGACATCACCCTGCAGAGGGAGCAGATAGAAAATTCCAGATGGGAGAATAGGAACAAGCATTTTGTCTGCTGAAGAAAGGCGAGGTTCCCTTCAGCAGGAAGGAAGCAGGGTTTGGTTGGTAAGTAACGAAAAAGTGATTGGATGAAGTGAGGACTAAGACCCG
>NW_007734913.1:8628-10330 GCF_000696425.1 Galeopterus variegatus
CCAGATGGGAGAATAGGAACAAGCATTTTGTCTGCTGAAGAAAGGCGAGGTTCCCTTCAGCCTGAAGCAGGGTTTGGTTGGTAAGTAACGAAAAAGTGATTGGATGAAGTGAGGACTAAGACCCGATGCCACAGGAACTAGGAGAGCCAGCGAGTCCCCGGGCGGGGACAGCATGACGGAAGTGTCGCTTGTAGAGGTGTGAGGGTACTTCAGAAAGTTCATGAAATGATTGCATTGTTTAATGACAAGTATACTAATGATCCTGATCTGAGCATCACATGTTGCTGAATATCACATGGATATTCAGTGCTGTACCCCACAGAAATGTGCAATTAGTTATGTTTCAATAAGTAATAATAATTTAAAAAGTTAAAAAAAAAATCCTACAATAAGTTGTTGGATATGCAAAAAAAAAAAAAAAAGTTCATGGAAAGATTCGTACATCTTTCAGTTCTATGTTTCCACAAAGTTTTTTTCTACTTATTTATTTATTTATTTGGCAGCTGGCTGTTACAAGAATCCAAACCCTTGACCTTGGTGTTATCAGCACCACTGCTCTAACAAAGTGAGCTAACCAGCCAGCCCTTTTTTCTATAGTTTTATGGCAGTTTTAGTTTTACAGAGAAATTGAGCAGGGTACAGATAGTTCCCATACCCTCCCCCCGCCCACATACACAGTTTCTTGTACTATTGACATATGACATTAGCGTGGCACATTTGTTACAATTATGAATTGATATTGATATATTATTGTCAACTTAATTTTACATTAGGGTTCCCTCTTTGTGTTGAACAGTTCTATGGGTTTTGCCAAGTGTATAATGTCACGGATTCACCATCACAGTATCATACAGAATACTTTTGCTGCCTCTAAGTCCTCTGTGTTTCACTTATTTCTCTCTCTTTTCCTCTCTTCCTCCTTCATCCTCTGAAATCCTGGCAAATACTGATATTTTTTGCCATTACCTCAAACATTTTTCATTTCTTTGTGTCAGAAACATTCAAAATCCTCTCTTCTAGCTAATTGAAACTATGCAATAAATTGTTGTTAATTGTAGCCACCGTACTCTTTGAAGTACCCTCATATTTCTAGTTTGAATGCATCTACCCACTAGGTCATATAATTATCTACAGTGTTTAATATCTAAACATACAGAAACAAGTAGGATCTATTAGCTGAATGTGAAAAACCAAGNTGTTTAATATCTAAACATACAGAAACAAGTAGGATCTATTAGCTGAATGTGAAAAACCAAGTGGCATCTACAACGGTACTTCTAAAAAGTTAGTGGAAAAATAGAATTGAAAGATAATATAAATCTTTCCATGAACTTTTTGAAGAACCTTCATATCAGCTGAATGGTTCCTGAGAAAATCCTACGTTTATTAAACTAAAAGCTGTCATCTGTAGGTCTTGTTAGCATTCAGAAGAGCCTGCGTCTGACAACTTGTTAATTATTGTTGTAAGTTCAACCAGTAGATAGAGTTGAAGTACACAAGAATTGCGATAATAATAGTAAAAATTATATATCACTAGTCAAGAAAGAGGATATCATAATGATTAAGAATATGGAATTAGAACCAGACATTCATGGGATCCAGTCCTGACCTTACTTCTCACTTGCTGTATAAACTTAGCACGTTACTTTACCCTCTCTAAGCCTCAGTTTCCTCATTTGGCTTCCAAAAGGGCTAGATCAGA
>NW_007734913.1:12346-14303 GCF_000696425.1 Galeopterus variegatus
CCTGTGTACAGAGATTTTTGTTAGAGCTTTTCATATGTGAGCAAAATACTGGAAACAACATAAATATTCATCAGTATGGAACTTGTTAAATAAATTATGGTCTATTCAAACCAGGATACTATGCAGCTGTGAAAAAGCATAAGGCGGCACAATACATGATGATATGGAATGATATGTGAAAAATCAAGGTGCATTTTAAAAGGAAATGTCCACGCACATGGGTTTGGATATTTCTGGACAGCACACTAGCAGCTGATGCTGATGACTGCCTCGGGTCGGGGCTGGGGAGCCCAGGGTCTACAGTCAGCAATTGGAGGGGTATTTACTTTTTCTACTCATTGTAGCACCTAAATATTTTTAATAAGGTCTTTGTATTACTTATCCAGTTTTTTTAAAAGAGCTAGTCTTAAAAAGGAGTTAATTTTAAAATTACTATGCAATATGAGAAAAAGGAGAGGATATTTAAATAAATTGCCTAACTGAAAGGGAATGTTGCAAAGTGAACAGACTTTTTTTTTTNAAAAAAGTTAGTACTTCATAATTGTATTACACATTGTAGTTTACGAAAAGCTTCCTCATATATTTATTTTCTTTGAACCTGTCAGTCCCTTAAAGTGGGCAGGAAAGGTGTTATTATTTTCATCCGATGTTAAGAACTGAAGTTCATAGAGGGGTTCAGTAACTTCACCAAAGTTAATTAGTGGCAAATCCAGGACCCAAAATCTGGTGCTCCCTTCTCTAGATTTCCCAACTGCACATGTCAAAAACAGGATGGTGGCAAGGAGCTGGGGCTTTATATGAATTTAAGTTTTCAAGTGCCGGTCCAAGGACAGTGATCCTACGTGACAGAATTGTCCTGTCTGTGCAATTTTGAATCTTGGGCTGCATGGTGAAATGAGAAAATGAGGGTCAGGGTAGTGAGTTTTAGATTCAGCTAAATGTATCCAGTTTAAAGAACTGCCTTTTACTTTGAGGTTATAGCTTTCCTACTTCTTGGTGTTAAAATAATTTTGTGAAATGATGATAGAACATGGTAGCTCCTTTTTTGTTAACATCTCNTGTTAAAATAATTTTGTGAAATGATGATAGAACATGGTAGCTCCTTTTTTGTTAACATCTCCACTTGGTGAAACAGAACTTGACAAAACCACATTGGCTCACAGGTTTTGTCTTAGAAATTTTTCTAGTCCAAAATTTGAAAATCTCTGCTCTGGAGTGATTTCATTAATTTACATATTAATAGTTTAAGTATGTAGTGTTTTTTAGCTTATCTACGTTAAGCCGTAAAATCAGACTTTTGAATTTTTATCCAATTTTATTTTCAGCTCTTTTTTAACGATCTAGATCATTGGTTCTTAGCTTTTTTGGCAACAATCACAGACTATTTTGGGAATCTGATAAAAATTATCGAGTCCTTTCACCACCTCCGCCGTCAAAAGCACACAGATAAACAATTACAGGTGCAAATTGGGTAGTTCACAAATTTGAAGGTACTGACACCCAAGGACCTGTAGGTGGCTCTAGTTAGTTTATGCAACCAGTTTTGATTTTTTTTTTTTTTTCTTTTTTTCTTTTATCTTGTTTGTTTTGCTCTATTACGTTTTAGGGCTTATGTAGGTGAGATTGGTGTCACAAGAGAGGGGGTGGAAGGCTCAGTGTCAGAACCCACTGTTTATTTGGAGATCCCTGCACCTCGTGTGGTTTTTCAGGCAGAACTGGTATATCATGGGAGATTGTAAAATATTATTAGAATACACTGTGTTAGCAAGGAAGTGAGAACAATGATTCTTGCATACTTTTAGGTTGAGAGTATAAATTGATGTAACCTCTTTGGAAGGCAATCCGTAAGTATCCATCAACTTTTAAAATGCACATACTTGCATTTGTAAGTTAAGTCCTGTGTACAGAGATTTTTGTTAGAGCTTTTCATATGTGAGCAAAATACTGGAAACAACAT
>NW_007734913.1:15475-18164 GCF_000696425.1 Galeopterus variegatus
TTTTTTTTTTGCCTCATTCTCTAACGTGAGAACAAGGGGGCACCTGATGGAGTTAAGATCGGGTAAGTGAATAAATCAAAGGAAATAGCTTTCTTCACAGCATGTGGCTAGTCTAAGGAATTTGCCGCCACAGGCAGTCATGGAGTCAAATATCGTGGCTGGATTATTTTGGAAGTCTGGTCACTATGACCAGTCATAACATTTGTAGTTATGCAAGGAAAGATAAGGATAATCAAATCTGATGGTGCAGGATGTAAGCTGATCATTGTAAAGGAGGGAATTTCTCCCCAGCCTCACTTCTTTTTGGCTTCTCCCAATGCCTCAGAATAACATTACACAATTAGCTAGGTCTGCTTTGAAGAGCTGACAGTGCTTCCTCTGAATCATTAGGTATTATCCACAGCCAAGGGAAGGATTCCAGACCTGCCAGAGCAGCAAAGCTCGTAACTCTTTCCCTGCACCCAACGCGATGGCCCCTGCAGTTCCGAGTTCAGGGTTTTGGCAGGACAGCCCTCCTGCTGCCGGGCTCCTCCTGCCATCCCGGTGAAGAACATGTCCAAAGGGAAATAATGGGTTTCGGTTCTTCTCCCGTTGAGCTGCTAATCTCATATAAACAATAAAACCCAGATTACTGAGGGACTGAATAGATATTCAGGAAATAATTCATGCTTTTTTTTTTCTTTCTCATTTCTTCTTTGACTGCAACTAGTAATGAATCCCTCCACCAGGGAGTGGACAGAAGAAATAAAAGAAACCAGCACATCCCAATCTCATTTAGCCCTGATAACAGGTTTGATGTTGTCATAGGTCTCATTCATTCACATGACCCAACAAACACTGCACCCATGTACTTCTATCTTGTGTTTTAAGATCAAAAGTAGTACGTATCAAATTGACTTGGATTTGAGCAAGTGTAGTGTAGAATAGCAATACACGCAAGATAAATTGCACTAACCAAAACGCACTGCAGAATGACTCCATCCTGTCCCTCCATGTGACCAGGTCAAGGACAAACCTTCAAGTGTCTAATCACATGAATAGAGGACCATCTTTTTAAAAATGATCTCTCCCACATAGAAGCCGGTAGCAGGCAGACAGGGCATGTTTATGTGCATGTGTATGTGTGCAGGATGAACGTCCTTCCCTTTCCCAGTGTTTTTTTTTTTTGCAGGCCCTTTTCTGTCAGGCAGCTGCTGGGAGACACTGAGACAGCACGGTTAGTGATCCCAGGCCCATCCGGTGGCCACACGCAGGGGCACAGCATCTTGCATGTCCCACAGACAAGATTCAAAACAGTCACTCACTCAGACACCCAAAATGCCAAGAGAAAATGTGTTTCCATCTTTTTTGTTTAGCTGAATTACATGTTAAAGAGTTCAAACTGAATATTAAAAAAACTCATTACATTCAATTATAATTTTTCATAATTCCTCTTTTTTTGCTATCCAAATCCATTGGCATTATGTACAGTCCCAACTTTCAACCTATTTAAGAGCCCCACTCCACTTCCAGCATTGTCCAGTCAAACTTTCTGCGGGGGTGGAAATGTTCTGTGTCTGTGCTGTCCAATGTGATAGCCACTAGCTACAGGTGACTATTGAGCCCTTGGAATGTGGCTAGTGTGACTGAGGAACTGAATGTTTAATATAATTTAATTTTAATAAACTTGTAAAGAACAATACCTTTTGAACTTTAGCATTCCTTTAGCGTCTTAGAAGATATTTAGAAGTGACATAACCATCTTCTTCCTTCCTGGGCAGAGCATTGGCTTTCTTTATTGTCTCTAAGATTTTTGACAGCAATACTAAGGTATCATTTTGCTGTTTTCACACAATTTAGGAAAAGTGACCCAGGCTTGTTACTATGCAAAGGCTACAGTCATGGGGCCTGCACTCATACCTCGTACCCTTATGGCAACCTGAACCTACAACAGTAGTGAGGCCTTTTTATCTAAATAATATAACGTAATTTTTGTTTAATAATAAAAATTTTTAAATCTAAGTTTTGCTCAGCCAAGAGCAACATGGGGTACAAGGAAATTCCAGCAGTAAGCCAAGCAAGTTCTTGGCAGCAGAGATCGTGTCTTTTACCTGTTTCCTTAGTTCTAACATAAATTTTACTAAGTGCTTCTTGAGTGAGTGAATTAGTATGTGAATAGATGAATTCATGTGGCTCAGACTAGTAACATGACATTGAAGAAGTCTCTCATTAAAGCACCTAGCACCCTAGCAGGTATCTTTATTAGCAGATATGTTATGGAAATACACAATATAAGTAATAATGTTTTGGACTTATGGAACAACTAATATAAGAACACTTCAAACTTATCCATTGACTAGTTTGAGTATTCTGCAAAATAAATGGTACCCTATGTTTATAGAGTGTATGGGCCCAGGAAAAAATCTTCATTTGCCACAAAATTTTTGCTTCTCTCTGAATTTATTTATGACACTGACGTCATCACTTCCTGGCCATCCCTTTTCATCTTGCTTTGCTTCTTACCTACACTGACAGATGCACGGCATGGTCAGCAGCCTCCCTTCCCTTATTCCTGCCTGATTTTACTGTTATTATGGTCAGGTGCATTGGATTACAAACAGGTGCCTCACTTTCTACTTTGATGCTTTGACAGGGCAACCTCAACTTTTCCTAGTCCCATCTGCTTTCTTCATGGTTCTCATCAAAATGA
>NW_007734913.1:18713-20291 GCF_000696425.1 Galeopterus variegatus
TTTTTTTTTTTTTCAAGTTGTATGTAATGACTTGAATGCCCTGTCATCTCATGTGCTCTAGCTTCACTTTCTCCTTAGTATCAAAAACACTTGAAATCCCAATTCACATATAGAAGCTTTCTTAAACAACGAAACCATTAGTCATGGAGGAAAGAACTCAGAACTCTAGGAAGTATGGTAACTGATGTGAAAATCTACTTGTGCCATTAACTGGTTGTATGATCTTGGACAAGACATTCCGTCTCCCTTGGGCTCAGTTACTGCTTCTGTAAAATGGGGAGAGAGGAGTCTAGGTGAATTCAAAGGATCCCTCCTTATTCTAAAATCTATGGAATTAAGGAATATTCTCTCCTGTACTGTCAAAACCTGTGATAATGATATGCTCTAAATATCAAATAATGCTGCAAATATATTCCATAATGCGACAGAAATAACTGTACACTTACTTTATATGAAATGCATGTGTGTACCACTTTCCTGTGAGCACACTGCCCGTGAATGGATGAGGATTTAATATGTGATTGTAATAAAACATTTACAAGTGGAGACTTGTTCCTGTTAATGGCAAAACAGTCAACTCAGACCAACTCTCCTTGGAGAACGTGTATATATATATATATATATATATATTTTTTTTTTTTTTTAAAATTTGATCAGCAAAACAGTCAACTCAGACCAACTCTCCTTGGAGAACGTGTATATATATATATATATATATTTTTTTTTTTTTATTTGGTCGTATATATTATATATATATATATATATATTTTTTTTTTTTTTTAAAATTTGATCAAATACATTGGAGTACTAACAGGTTAATGAATAATTATGGTGCCAAGATCTGGGGAAGAAAAAAATTACAAAGAGGGGAGCATTTGGGCCCACTTTTTCCTTAGGGGCCTCTGCCTATTCCATAAGAGGTCTCTGAAAAGCTAATAAGCTGAGCAGAGTTTTTGACAAAGTCAGAGGACTAGGGAACAAAAAATTGAGTTTGGGGTCTGACTGGGTGGCAGGCTGGTAAACCTCCAGCACTTTGGATTGGAATCCTGAGAGGCCACAGGAGTAAGTGTGGATGGACATAGACCATCCCTCACAGGCACTGCAGTTCAGTTGTGAATCACCCCAATCCCTGCGTGGCTTAAGATCATTGGGATTGCTGTTGTCCCTCAGTATGATGTTAATACTGTATTTGGGGGTTTAAAAACATAGATTTTTTTAAAAATCTCAACAATCAGGAGAATGTAAATAAAATTAAAATATCGTAAGGTCCTTGCATTTTGAAGTAAAAGTGTTAACGATATTAGCTTTTGCTAATTCAACAATGCATGGTGTAATCTCTGCTACTAAAAAATAGTAAAAGATAGGAAAATTCCAAGTTAATGTGAGAAAATTATTTTAAAATATTGAGTCAATTCAAAAGAAAACAGAAAAGAAGAGGAGGGGAAAAGGACCTAAAACAGGCAGGACAAGAACGAAGCTTACAGAAAGATGGTAGATGTAAACACTGTTATGTCAAGAAATACAGTAAATGTACAGCAACTAAATGCTTTCATTAAAATATCAAATTGGTACCTGGAT
>NW_007734913.1:20763-23162 GCF_000696425.1 Galeopterus variegatus
GTGGGAGCGCCACCGCGCTTCCCAAGCGGCGCACTATAGCAGTGTGCCACCGGGCCGGCCCGTACCTGGATTTATTTTAAAAATAACTTCATGCTTTATAACAGACCCATTTAAATTCTGAGAACACAGAAAGATAAAAAGTAAATGAATGGAAAAGATATATTGTGCAGATACTAACCAACAGAAAACTGGTGTAACTTAATATCACAGCATTAATATCAATATCAGAGAAAGGACACTGGCAAAAGTTATTCCCACGGATACAGAGAGATACTTCATAATGATTAAATAAATATTACTTAATAAAGTATAAGAATTTTAAATTTATAGCAAACAACAGTTTCCCCAGTAATTGATAGGAAAGACTTTAAAAATCATTAAAACTATAGAAGATTCGAACAAGACAATTAACTAGCTTGATCAAATTGGCATATGTAGAACAGTGCACTTATCATTGCACAATGTGCAGAACACACATTATTAAGTACACAGGAATATTTATAAAAAGTGAGACTACATGCTGGGCTTACAAGCATGTCTCAACAAATTTCAAAATGTTACAATCATACAGACTGTGTCCTAACTACAGTAGAATTAAGTGAAAAATGAGTAACAAAAATATTACTAGAAATAACTCGAATGTCCCTCTAAATAAGTTCTGGACCAAAGAAGAAATCACAATGGAGGTTAGAAAACATTGTAAACTGAAAAAGGATTAAAGTATGATAATGAAACTTTGGGGATGCAACTAAAGCCATGCTTAAAGGAAAATTTATAGTTTAAATAATTTTTTTAAAAAATTTAACTATAAATTTAAATTTACAAAAAATTACAAGTTTTAAAAAAAATTTAGATTTACAAAAAAATTATATAAATTTAGAAAGAAAGTGTGTTAAAGAAAAATAGCAAATTGAGCCTAAAGAAAATAGAAGGAAGACTAAATAGATTAAAGGAATTAATAAACATAGAAAAGACTTAAAAAGTCAAAAGTTGTTTCTTTGACAAGACTGATAAAATTGATAAAACCCCTCTTGAAGCTAGTCAAGAGAAAAGAGACAGCACAAATAACCAATATCAAGAACATAAAATACAACATACTTCAGACTGTACAGACATTGTAAATATAGTAGGATTTTATGTACAACTGTATGCCAGTAAATGTGAAAATGTAAGGAAAAGAACAAACTACTAGAAAAACATAACAAAACCATCCCCAGAATAAACAGAAAATCTAAATAGTACTATAACTATAAAAAATTTTAATTCATAATTAAAGCTTATCCATAAAGAAAACTTCAGGGTTAGATTTTTTCACCAATGAATTCCTTCAAACATTTAAGGAAGAAATAATGGTAATTGTATTAGTTATCTGTTGTTGCAAAACACAGTATCTCAAAACTTAGTAATTTTAGACATTTATTACCTCGCAATTTCTGTGGGTCAGGAATCCAGGGGTGGCTTACGCATGTACCTCTGGCTCAGGGTCTTTCCACAGCAAGCTCTTGGCTGAGGCTGCAGCCTCATCTGAAGTTTCGATTAGTGGAATGTCCACTTGCAAGCTCATTCATATGGTGTTGACAGGCTTCGTTTCTTCACAGGCTGTTGACAGAGAACCTTACTTCCTCCTTTGCTTATGATTAGAGACCTTACTCAGTTGCTTACCAGGTCGTTCTCTCCACAGGGAAGATCACAACATGACAGCTGGCTTCCTCAGAGTGAGCGGTGAGAGTGGACACTGAAGACTGAAGCTGCCGTAACCTAATCTTGGAGTGACATCCTATCCATCCCTACTGTATTCTATTCTTAGAAGTGAGTCACTAAATTTGGCCCACACTAAATGGGATGGTATTATACAAGGGCATGAATACCAGGGTAATAGGATCTTTGGGGACAATCTTAGAGACTGCCTACCATAGTAATCTTATACAAACTCTTCCAGAGATTAGTAAAAGAAGAAACACATCCCAACTTATATTATGGGACTAGTGTAAGGTTGGCACTAGATTCTGATAATGATATCTCTAGAAAGGAAAATTATAGGCAATGTTATCATGAACATAGATGCAAAAACTGAACAAAATATTAACAAAATGAATGTAGTAATATATAGAGAGAGTAATATATCACAACCAAGTATGGTTTATCTTAGGAATTCAAGATTGGTTTAACATTTGAAAATCAAATAAGAAAAAGTCAGAATGTCCAATAGAAAACATGGGCAATACAAATTTGATCCGGAAACTCATTAGAGAGAGTATCTAAATAGCCAATAAACATACGAAAATGTGCTCAATCTCATTAATCATGGGAAAGTCAGATTAAAACAACAATGCATTACTTTTAGGGCCGGCCCGGTGGCGCACTGCTACAGTGCGCTGCTTGGGAGCGCGGTGGCGCTC
>NW_007734913.1:24002-45126 GCF_000696425.1 Galeopterus variegatus
CGACACTGAGGGTTGCGATCTGTTGCCGGACACGTAAAAAGACAAAAAGGAAAAAAAAAAACAAAAAAAACACAATGCATTACTTTTACACACACATACACACACATACATGCATGCCAGAATGGCTATAATTAAAAAGATTGACAATATCAAGTGTTGGTCAAGATGCAAAGCAATGGAAAATTAAAGTGCACAGGTGGGCGTATAAACTGGCACAGCATTTCAGAAAAAGTTTATAATTGTCTACTAAAACCAAACATAAGTCTGCCCAAAGACCTAGCAAGTCCATTCCCAAAAGAAACGTATGCCCATGTGCAACATAAGACACACATGAGACTATTTATAAGAGCATGATTTGTAAGGGCTCCAAACTGGAAATAATCCAGCAGCAGTTGAATAGATAATTAAATTGTATATTCATCCAACAGAATACCATACAGACTCCCCAAAATGAGCTAACTCAGCTACCTACAATAATATGGATGATTCTCACAAACATAGTGTGGAGTGAAAGAAGTTAAATAGAAAATTATATTACATGGTTCCATTCATGTGATGTTCAAAACAGTAAATCTGGTGCTGATAAAAGTCACAATTGTGGCTGCCTATGGGGAGGTGGAAGATTGGGAGAGGGCTCGAGGTGGGGCTTCTGGGGTGCTGGTAATTTTCTAATTGTGACCTGGTTGATAGTTATATAGGTATAGTCCCTCTGGATAATTCACTGAGTTGTGCATTTTTTGACCTATGATTATGTTTATTCAAACTAGTATTTTACATTTAATGAACTCTGTGCTAAATGCTGGAATTGGAAAGGCAAATCAGAGGTGGTTTCTAACTTCCAGGAATTCAGAATCTACCTGTGGACAATGTTTTATCCACAAAGTGCTGCGACATAATGCCAAGTGCTGTCAAGGATCAATATACAGACTCACCTTAGGACCAGTCCCACCTCATGGGATCAGGATTGGTTTCTCTTAGAGTTGACGTGTGAATTGGGTCTTAAGGTATGATGGGCCTTTCAACAAACAAAAAAGAAAGAGAGGGAAGTTCTAGGTAGAAAGTGCACGAACATGGACAACGTTTTAAAGTGCAGGCACATTCACTCAGCCACTAAAAAGATGATGAAAAAATGCAGTACTCAATAAATTCTGCATTCGTGCTAGAGTCTGCCAGGGAAATGGTCTCTGTCCGATAGCATGAGTAAAGATAGAATCAAAGAGAAGTTTTCTTGTTAGTCCTAAACTCCATGTCTGAACTTTTGTGTCCTCCCAAAATTCATATGTTGAAGTCCTAACCCTCAAGGTGATGGTATTAATTAGGAGATGGGGCCTTTGGGAGGTGATTAAGTCCTAAGTGTGGAGCCCTTGTGAATGGGATTGTGCCCTAAGAGAAGCCACAGAGAGCTCCCTTGTCCCTTCCAGTATGTGAGGGCACAGCTAGAAGGCGCCATCCGTGAACCAGGAAGCGGGCGTCGCCAGACTCCGAATCTGCTGGTGCCTTGATCTTGGACTTCCAGCCTCCAGAAGTGTTAGAAATAAATTTCTGTTGTTCATAGGCCACCAGTCTATGATATTTTGTTATAGCAGCCTGAACGGATTAAGACACCTGGCTGTTAGTTTCTTTAGAGTGGATTATTTTATATTTTTGGTAGTAGCCAAGCACTCATAGAAGTAAATACTTAAATTAAAAAATTGTGCATATTTTTAGGGACAAAAGTGAGTGCCTCTGTGCCCATGTGCACTGTGCTGTGCAGAGGCTGGCCGCGCTCCCCGACGCACGGCAGGAAGAAGCACACCTGCTCCACGGCTCTACGGGTTTCTGTCTGTTCACGCTGCTGACACTGGCACTGCCATCTCCACTTGCCAGTTGGGACGTCCCCAGATAATTCTCCAAGTGAGCGGGCAGTCCTTTCACTAAACCACCATTAGGAGGAGGCACTGAGGTCCTATTTTGTGCATGCTTCTGCTGTTGCATTTGACACTGGGGAGTCACCTTCTGACGTGCCTGTCTCTCACCAGACTGAGGCCTGTGGTGAGGGCGATCATATTCATGTTGTTTCCTCAGCTAAGCCCAGGGGCTGGTGTCCCGTGGGTGCTTAGCAGGTGTTTGTTATAACCAAATTAAAAGCCCAGGTGGCTGGGCCGGCCCGGTGGCGCACTGCTATAGTGCGCCGTTTGGGAGCGTGGTGGCGCTCCTGCCGAGGGTTCGGATCCCACATACAGACCGGTTCCCGCTCACTGGCTGAGCGAGGCGCGGGAGCAACACCGAGGGTTGCGATCTCATTGCCGGTCCCGGTCCGGTACGGGGGCGACACTGAGGGTTGCGATCCGTTGCCGGACACGGAAAAAGACAAAAAAAAAAAAAAAAGCCCAGGGGGCGAGTGGCCCTAATATTGCAGTGGTAGCATCTTGAGCTCCATCAGGATGTGGACAGACAGGGAGGCCATTTGTCATCCAAATGAAGACACGTTTGAGTGTGAAAGAGGGTGTTAATAATACATATGCCAGGGCCATACCAGGATTTTCTGGAGGAAACTGAGCGAAATGGTCACCCTCTTTATTACTCTGTCACCACAGGATTATTACAAGGTGTCTGTGAGTCACCCTAGGAAGAACCGTCTCTTCTGTGATCCCCATCCAGAGTGATCTTAGGGCATTTGGTATACACAGCACTGCTCTTGTGCATTCCAGGTCTCTGGGAGGAAAGCTGGCCTGGGACTCGAGTCAGCTTCCTCCGGCTGCATTTCCCCAAGAAGCCTAATGGTGACACTGTATTTTCAACAGCTGAGCACTCTTGTGCATTCCAGGTCTCTGGGAGGAAAGCTGGCCTGGGACTCGAGTCAGCTTCCTCCGCCTGCATTTCCCCAAGAAGCCTAATGGTGACACTGTATTTTCAACAGCTGAGCACTCATCTCATCTGGGCCCTCTGGGTTCCAGCCAGATGGCCTTCACAGTGACCCCTGCAGGTGCTGAGAGGAAGGGCTGCTGCTGCCACTTGGTCCTGTGGCCAGTGTTTACAGCATGTGCTGTGTTTGCAAGGAACACGTGTGTGGGACCACATGCTCCTAATCTGCCCTGTGCTTCTGCTGCACAGACAGAGCCCTCCCCAGAGCTAGGTTGCCATCCTGCCTCTCTGTCTATATTAGGAGAAGGCTCGCCATTTTTATACAACTGCAGGCACTTCTGAGGCCACCGTCAGGAATGCAGGAGGAGCTAGGTTTCCCTGATGGCACGTGGATAAGCTCAGGAGACAATAAATGTCTCAGTAGACTGGGGGCTTCCTAAAAAAGGAGTCTGACAAAAATGAGATGCCTGGCAAAGATATAAATTTGCAATGAAAGAAAACAGTCCCCCCAGCCCCAGAAAATACTTCCCATGCTATGTAAGTAATACATAAACATTACAGCCGATTCGCATTTGATAAACTGTTAACTTCCCCATTTCTTTGATAGGAAGGCTGTGAAGGGAGATAAAGCAGGGTCACACTACGGAGGACAAACATCTCGGCATCCAATAAACTTCAAAATGTTTCTTTTTTTGTTTTCAAGACTGGCTGCTGTTTCCTCCTCGGCTCCTGTTTATTAGTGTGTTGACTCATCGGGAGTCCAGCGCCTGTTTCCACACCGCAGAGATGGACTTGGCCTCTGCCAAGAGCAGTCGGCGCGAGAGATAACAGCCAGCGACAACAATGGTCTTCCTCAGTCCCTCAGCCAAAAAATGTTTGGCCCAGCCAGCTGAGCATAACTTATCATCAGTGCCCTGGAAGGCTCTGAAGTTCTGGAAGCACAGAGTGGTTTTGTTTGCCAGACAGAGATAACAGGCAGGATGCCCCAGAGAGCCAGAGCACTCTGCAAGTCAGGCCCCCCCTGCCTGGCAGACGCAGGAAGGGAAAACGGGATGAAGGGCCACTTAGCACGTGGTTTCCCGCTGCCCAGTTCGCACTGTCAGTACAATCCAATGTGCAAGTTAGCCGAAAGGTTTCATTTATTCCTGGGTCCTGGAAGAAATACTTAACTCTTTTTCAATTAATGCAAGCAACTCATCTTGAAGAGAAAATCTGTTCATTTTCAGTTGCTCTTGGAAAAAACATACAATTGTGTGTCAAGGTGAGGGTTTGATTGTCCCATAAATCTTCCTCTCAGTGGTTGGCACACCCTTCATTCTCAGTGGATGGATCTGATAACCTAGACAGGCAGTTGAGAATAGCCTAGTGATTGGACCTGCTTGTTTAATCTGCCGACAGAGCGCCTGTAACTGTTTCAGTCTCTAACCCGGCCTCCAGATGGAGAGATGGTTGTGACACATTGCTTTGCAGGCTGCTTCAACTGGAGTCATTACAGGCACAGGGTAGGCATCACCTTTGACAGTTTCTGCTGTAAACTTGTGATGAAAATGTTCTTCGTGGTCTCATTGAACTTTCTAGAATAATAGTAATAAGCTCAATACTGTACTATAAATCACTCTAAAATGCTGTGTAAGTCCTGTACAGCAATGGCAGTGCTATTAACTATTAATCTGAGGACAGTGGGGGGTGAGGAATGTGAGATTTTTTTCATCATTTTTCAAAGTCACAGAGCTTGTTCTTCAACAATGACTCAAAGAAAACGTCTTAGCCTGCTGAGTTTTTGGAATTTTGATACGTAATTAGTATTTACATAGTGATGATTCAACATGAAAGCTCCCATATTAATGCTCAGTAATCTAATTACACTGTGTATAAATACAGTATATTCTTTCTATTCTCTTAACACCTGCTAACCTTCAGACAATTACTATACAATAATCAGCATCACGTCTGATGATATTCTAGGTCATCTAAAGAAAGGCAGAATGTCCTTCCCTTCAAATCTTAACAGCACTGCTTTTTCTTAATATGTGGATAGGTTTGTTTTCGTATGTCGGTCACTTAAATCCCCTGAAGAGTGAGTCTTATCTTGATCAACTCCATATTTACTGGCTATCATACAACATATTTTCACAAGTTCTTGGCAGGTTGAGGTGACGCTTCAGCTAGATAACTTAGGCTTTAGTAAGGACCGCACACCTTGTAGCATTTTTGTCATTAGTCTCTTGGTCTAATCAAGATTTTGATTAGCCATCTGAATTCAATAGTAGCCAGTTCCTTGCACTGGGCAGTTTGCTAATTTCATATAGACAACCCAAATAAACTTTAGTGTCAGAAAGACATAAAATTGACTTGTTATGAGTGGATTTTTATTCACAGAGCACTAAAAAATATAATCATGAATTTTTGGAGACTGCCTCCTCCGGACTGGCCATCTGGAGGACAGGTGGGAAATGATGTCATCATCCCTACGGTTGCAGGTGGCTGCTGGCAAGGGGACACACTGCCCGTTCCCCGCTGCAGCAGGATCAGAGCAGCTCTCCTTCTGTGAGCCTGCTGCCCTGAGAGCTCCGTGCTTCTCTTCTACCATGCCAGCAGCTTCCACATGACAAACTCTCTCTCTCGGTATGTAAAACCTACGATAGTATTCCCTCTTCTGTCCCCTATGTCCATGTCCATTAAGCTAATACATGAAACCTTGATGACGGTGTCTTGTTCTCAGTCTCTATCTCCACATAGTAAAACAGATCCCAGTGGAAGAACAAAGCCTGCTCGCTCCCTAGAAGCCCCCAGTTTCTGTGTATATATGAGACAGCTAGTTTCTGTAGGTATATGATGCACTAAGGTGAGGTTAGTGAAGAATTATTCTCCAAAATTCAGTAGAAAACTAAGCATTTTTAATTTTCAAAATGCTCATTATGGATGAAACAGGCCCTTGTCCTCTCTCAGTCACTTTACCCCATCTGGATAATATGATGCACTAAGGTGAGGTTAGTGAAGAATTATTCTCCAAAATTCAGTAGAAAACTAAGTATTTTTAATTTTCAAAATGCTCATTATGGATGAAACAGGCCCTTGTCCTCTCTCAGTCACTTTACCCCATCTGGATATTATTGTTAAGTATAGTTATGTTTCGAGACAGTCATATTTTTAGAACACAAAATTGTTTAAGAAAAAATGATTACATTCAACACATTTAAGGAAAATCATCTGAAAATTGAAGAGAAGCAAAGACAATCTTAATTACTATAGATGCTCCTCAGCTTACAATGGGGTTATATCTCCACAAACCCATAATAAGTTGAAGATATCCTAAGTCAAAAATACATTTAATACTTCTAACTCATCAAACATCATAGCTTAGCATGCTCAGAACGCTTATGTTAGCCCACAGTTGGGCAAAGTCATCTGGCAACATGGTACACTGTAGTGTATTGGTTGATTACCCTTGTGATCCCGTGACTGCCTGCGGTCTGTGGTTCCCTTCCTAGCATCATGTGAGAGTATGGTGCAGCATATTGCTTGCTTGGGAAAACAGAATTCAAACTTTGAAGTATGGTTTCTGCTGAATGCGTACTGCTTCCACACCAAGTGCATGTCCTGCAACACAATTCTGACACTGACTACCTTGACTTAGCATCAGACTCCACAGGTTTAAGACTCAGTCTTCCCTGCCTGCGGTCTGTGGTTCCCTTCCTAGCATCATGTGAGAGTATGGTGCAGCATATTGCTTACTTGGGAAAACAGAATTCAAACTTTGAAGTATGGTTTCTGCTGAATGCGTACTGCTTCCACACCAAGTGCGTGTCCTGCAACACAATTCTGACACTGACTACCTTGACTTAGCATCAGACTCCACAGGTTTAAGACTCAGTCTTCTACAAACTTTGCTCATTCCAGATGCCAGCCACTGCTCTTGGGGTCATTCACATTTCTGATTGACTGGCTATAAATTTGAGGGTTCCCATGACCCCCTCAGGTTTGATAATTTGCTAGAATGACTCATAGAACTCTGGAGAGCACTATACTTACGATTACAGTTTTATTATAAAGGATACATCTAAGGACCAGCCAAATGGAAGAAACTCACAGGGCAAGGTCTGGGAGGGTCTCAGATGCAGAGCTTCCTTGCCCTGTCCTAATTGAATCCAGTTGCATCCCCCTCTCAGCACATCAAAGTGTTCATCAAGAAGCTCCACTGAGCCTTGGTGTCCAGAGTTTTTACTGGGGTTTTATTATGTAGACATGATTGATTAAATTATTGGTAATTTAAGTCAATTCCTGCCTCACCTTCTCTCCCTGGAGGTTGGGCTGGTGCAAAATTCCAATACTCTAATCACATGGTTGGTCCTTCTGGTGACCAGCTCCCATTCCAAAGTTATCTAGAAGCCCACCATGGGTTATTCTCATTAGTATAACAACGATACTCCTATCACCCAGGAAGTTCTAAGGGGTTTTGAAGTTCTGTGCCAGGAACTGGGAACAAAGACCAGATATACAGTCTCCAGTGCACCACAGTACATAGTCTAGATTTTGTATAAGGTTCTCGCTCATGTCTCTAACACTTACCTTTCTACTGGCTTACTTATAGGCTGCTGCAGTCTCTGCAGGATATCTTGCTGTCATCTGAAGCTCAACTAGTTCAAAATTATGCTTAGCTTCATCCCCAAAGTAGCCTGTCCTAAATTCCCATAATGGTTAATAGAAACCACTGTCCTCAGGACTTTAAAGCTCCAAATCTCAGATTCATCCTTGACTTTCACCTGTTATTAAGATTTTCTGTAAATCTTGTCTAATCATCACATTATTCAGGTCACTTTTCAGCCTTTGTGAATCTAGGCCCCCAATAACAAGTGTTAAAAATCCAAAAGCAAACAAAGCAGTTAGAGTCTGGATCATGTTAAGCCCCGCACACTTCTTCACCTGTCCTTCCTCTTAGAGACTGCAGTATTTCCCCCTGGTCGAGAATTTCTGGGCTAGATTATAGTTAAATTGCAAATATGACTTTCATCATCCTCAGCCCTTCTGAATCAAAGATCATCAGTAATGTTTTTGGGGAACCTACTCCCTGAGTCATCATCAAACTGCCCCTCAATATCTTGCAAAACAGATTTTTGGATTTACACCTGGGGGCTGGCTGGGTAGAATAGAGTGGCAGGGAGACTTGGCGGACTGTAGGTGATTGCAGGTTGCAAACAGGCTGATCGCCTCTTTCTTTTTTTTTTTCCCCCCTTTTCTTTGTTTACCTATTCTATTCCTCAAAGCAAATTTTCCTGACCCACTTCTTTAGTCCATCCATTCACTTATTTGATCCTTCATTTATTCATTCATCCTGTATCTATTGAACACCTCCTCCAGGCCAGGCACTGTTCTAGCAGCTGGATAGAGCAGCGTTTAACAAAACATAGCCCCTACTACTTATTTGATCCTTCATTTATTCATTCATCCTGTATCTATTGAACACCTCCTCCAGGCCAGACACTGTTCTAGCAGCTGGATAGAGCAGCGTTTAACAAAACATAGCCCCTACTCTCTGGGAAATCCCAGTCCAGTGGAGGCAGCAACAGTAAGCAAAGAGATGCACAAGTTAATTTCAGATTCTGACAAGTGCTATGAAAACAATGTTAAAATAGTCTAAGGTAGTAGAGTGTTGGGAGGTGGTGTGTAGCTTAGGTTGAAATCCAGAGACAGCCTCTCTGAGGCAGCATTTAAGTCAAAACCTCAGTGATCTGGATTTCATCTCTTCTGCCTGTTTCCCAGGGGCAGCCAGAGGTTTCACCTCTATCAGCCATGTAAAAAGCAGGTGGAAGAGGGAATTCTAGTGTGACACTGCATGGAAGCCAGAGGTGTGCTATAGTGGAAAATGTGGATTTTGGAGATGGAAAGATCTGCCTTAGGACGACAAAAGACTATTTCATCTTAATGTCAAGTTCTGAAATTAGAGAAATAAGGCCAAAATTTGTTCAGCTTGAGTTTGTTATTCGTTCACATCAGAGAAGCCCTGTGCTCTGAGAGCCCTAATATCCTTTCCAGGAAGTTCAGTGTGATAAAACCACATGATCCTGCCTTGCTCCACATGGTGTCCCCAAATGAGCCTCCAGGGGGCCATATTGGTTTCCTACCAAAGTAAGAGCTCAGGATTGAACCTCTTATTCTGCTCCTTTTCATTCCATGGCTCGATCTCTCTGTCTCCCTCACTCTCTCCCTCTCCTGCTCTCTCTCCATAAATAAATCTTCCTTCTGTTTATTTAGGGTGGTGAATGAGTCTCTATTTTCATAGCACACAAGGTCACAGCCTAAGGGTCCTCCACAAGGTGTTCTGCATGCAGGCATCTTGGTGGGGTGCACACCTGTGGGGATTAATCCGAACAGGCACGGCAGTGACAGTGAAGTGTGCAGACTGTTGGGGCGAGGAGCACTCTGCAGGCCTGTGCTGCTCTTTCATAGGCAGGCAGCCCCTGGATGACTGAATGCCTTATTATTAAGTCATGCAGGGGAAAAAGTCACTTTTGGACTGAGACCAAATATGGAAACACTCAGCACCAAAGGCAACTTTCTCAGAATATTTTATAAGGAGCTATTTTTTAAAGTCTCAAGCCAATATAATATCCTAGCTTAAAGATACACTTTTGTTGTAGTCCTTAAACATAATTCATCTGAAATACAAGTACTTTAATATGTTTAATCCAAATTAATTTAATAGAGAAGATACTTATATACAAATACTTGTGTCTAGAAGGTCTGAAAACTCATGCTATATCTTCCTGTTTTCTTCCGTCCACACACCTCGTGGTCACTGTCCCCTACCCCACACTGGGCCGGCACTTTGTACGGCCTGGTAAGACTCTCTGTCCTTTCTTCTCTGTCTCTCTCTTTGCTCTGAGAAATGGAAGTGAATAAAAATGAACAGAGCTTTCTTGTTGGTGTTTCCTAAGGATAAGCTGGGATTCTTTTCAGGTGTTTCCTCTTCTAGCTCCTGCTAAGCTGATGGCTGTACCCAATGAATGTGCAGAGGCAGTTAGAAAGTCTGCAGAGGAATTGACTCCAAAACCAGAACACTACCCTAGCTGTACTAGTACTACAACCTAATTTGTAAAGATTTCTATAAATAATCATCAGGAATAGCCTGCTCGTGGATAATGAAAAGTTGCCCATAGAGAGCATATTACACTCAAGAGAATAAGACATTTCAATGCTGGAAGTAGAAATAAACAAGCCGGCTGTTCCCAAGACTGTATTATCAGGGTCTTAAGACTCCAAGTAGAACTGCAAGATCTCTAGGGTTCATTAGCTCCTGAAGCCCTCAGTCCTAATATTGGACAGCTCTGATGATTATTTCTTTCTTTATTAAGCTGAAATTTCTTTCTACCCACTGGTACTAGCTCTGTGTCTGGTGGGGGACATACAGATTAGACCCAACCTTCCTTTTGTCTCATCCGTAGGCTAAACACATTGATTTAAGTGGATAATTTCCTTATAAAGCTTTTTCAAGTTCTTTCACCAACCTGCTCTTTCTCCTTGTGATTTCTTTGTAATTTGTCTCTGTCTCTCTCACACTGTAGAGCTCTAAACCTGTCAATGCCCTCTCACTTGCTCCCCATCTCCCCCTTCCCTTCCACCACGATCCCTTTTGGCCTCTGTTCCTCTGGTGAGAACACTGGGATGATGTCCACTAGGCACTGTCCCCCACCTTCGAAGTTTGGTTTTATGGCTGTACTTCTTTTATGAAAACAACCATTTGTATTCCTAAAGACATTGGTGGTGTGTGTGTGAATTTGAATGCATACTTTTGGCATGGTTGGTAATTCATGGGTGTTTCTCTCTGAGTTTGTACACTCAGGAAGGGCAGGCCTGGAACTGTGGTGCCCTAGGAGAGTCTGCCCACCCAGACATAACTCATTCAAATGTGCCATGAGAATAGGAATAGCATTACGTATTTATATTGAGGGCTCAATTGATAACAGCCACTGTTCTAAAAGCTTTACATAGATTTTCTCATTTGATTTAACTCTCACAAACTGAGAAGATGGAGAGGAAACCAAGGCTTAGAGAGGTTATGTAGCTCATGTGCTGGAGCCAGGATTAGAACCCACCTTCACAACCACTGAGATATCCTGCAACCAATTCTTTGGTTTTTGTTATGGTGTTGTCTTAGTCATTTCAGACTGCTATAACAAAAATACTATAGACTGGGTGGCTTATAAACAACAGAGATTTATTTCTCCCAGTTCTGGAGGCTGGGAAGTCCAAGATAAAGGCACCCGCGGATTCAGTGTCTGGTGAGGATTGCCTCCTGGTGCATAGGTGACCCCTTCTGGCTGCGTGTTCACGTGGTGGAAGGGGCAAATGAGCTCCCTCAGGCCTCTTTGATAAAGGCTCTAATCCCCTCATGACCTAATCACCTCCCAAAGGCCCCACCTCTTAATACCATCACACTGGGGATTAGGTTTCAACATATGAATTTTGGGAGGACACAAACAGACTATAGCAGATGTCTGGTATAAATTACCTATCGATTTAGTAATAATCAAAATAATCAAAACCTAACCCGTCTTCCAATTTTGCCCATTTTGAGTGCCCACTCATCTGAATAGTTTTAAGCAAATGTTCAAAATGTTTTTGATGTCAATTCGCTGAATAAAAATTTAAGGATTTGGCTATATTAGGACATATGTGTCTTCATTTTTGTGCTCTCAACAAGGTTTGCACTATAATTATCCTAAGCATATCAAAATTGTATAAATATCTTTCCTACTCAATGAACTGTAACAGTAGCTGCTCTTTGTAGTTTTTTTAAAAATAAACTTTACTGAGGTGTAATTTACATACAATAAAATGTGCACACTTAACAGTTTGATGAGAGTTGACAATGCATAAATCGATGGAACACCACCCCAGTCAGGGTACGGAACATCTCCATTAATCCAGAAAGTTGCCTTGTGCCTCTTGCAGCTGGTCTCCCCTTCCCCCACCCAAAGGTAACATGTAATCTGATCTTTATCACTAACTCTGAATTCTATCAATACAACTTCACATAAGTAGAATCATACATGTGTAGGTGGAATTGTTACAGGAAAATTCCAGGTCCTGCTGGCTAGATCCGGGTTCTTGGTGTCTCGAACAAAGAATTGGATGAGACACGCCAGAAATGGAAAGTAAAGTCAGGTTATTTAGCAAAGGAAGAGGGAACAGTACACTCTGGAGAAAATGGAGCAGGATCCAGCAAGAGAGGCGTGCCCGAGAGTGCCAACAGTTACACTGCTGGGGTTTTAAGTCCTCTTAGCTGGATTCCTGCCATTTGGTCATTGGTTGAGCCCTGAATGTAATGTCTGTTGTATTGGTTAAAGAGATTGGCACCCAGCTGGTGGGGACTCATTGGTCTAACCAAACTGCACCCAAGGTTGGGGGCTCCCTATCTGGAATGTCTTTGTCTCAGGGAACTGGTTTGTCCCATTTGCAAATAACCAGTTTTTCCTTCTCCTGCTCTTATCTCTATGTAGCTTCCTGCCTCAGAATCTTTTATATCTGGCTTCTTTCACTCAGCCTAATGTTTCTGAGATTCATCTATATTGTTCTGGGTATCAGTAATTTATTCCTTTTTATTGTTGAGTAGCATTGTATTGTATGAACATACCACAATTATTTGTCCATTCACTCATCAGCAGACATTTGAATTGTTTCCACTTTTTGCCTCTTAGGAATAGAGCTGCTATGAATATTGATGGACAAGTCTTTTGTGGATATGTGTTTTTATTTCTCTTTTGTAAAAACTTAGGAACAAATTGGCTAGGTCATATGTTAAGTATCTGCTTAACTTCCTAAGAAACTGTCAAACTATTTTCCAAAGCGGTTGTATCATTTTATACTCCCATAAAGTGCGTGAGAGTTTCCATTGCTCCAGTCTTTGCCAGTGCATGGTATTGGAGTCATTTTTGTAAAAGAGTATAAAATATGCAATGAAAGATACATCAACATTGATACAGAAGAAATGGAATCAAATCACTTAATCACAATAATATAATAATATGATTCTACACCATGGGAAATTTGAAGCTGGAAACTTAACAGAGGCTTCCGGATCATGGAACAATTCTATATAGCTGCAGTGGCCTTAAAAAACGAATTTGGGCATTTGCAAATGTATGCTTTGCCTGGAAGGAGTCTCCATTTCCAACAAGGATGCACAGTAGAAGCGTTAATGACTTTTCCCAGCCTGTCCCATTTACCTGCCCACTACTTCTGACTTGACCCATTTAATTTCTTCTCCTCAGTCACTCAAAAAGGGGCCTTCCGTTTCCTGGTCAGTTATTTGGATTTTTTGTTGTCCAAACAGTAGGAAAAGCAGTTGATTTGAGAGTTAAAGTGACATTAAGTCTAGAGCTTGGATAGAATTGATTCTGAAAATGTTAGCATGAAAAATGTGAGATGGCAGAGAAATAATTGTGGCAGACTGTGTATTACCTGCTTCTCATTATCTAAACAGAGCACTCATTTTTTTTTTTTTTCTAAATTGCCTTTTGGTGGTTGATGGGATATGTTTAATTTTTTTCCAAAAGATTTTAACATTTACTTGTACACATTTGTGGGGTTCACTGCGATGTTCCAATATGTGCATATACCACACAATGATTCATTTAGGGTAGACAGCATAGTTTTATATTTGTTAGTCCAGCACTTTTCCTCCACCCACCCCCACCCCTCCCAGCCTCTGGTAACCATTATTCTACACTCTACTTCTATGAGAACCTCTTTTTTATTTTTTAGTTTCCACATATGAGTGATATCATGCAGTATCTGTTTTTGTGCCTGACTTACTTTACTTAACATGATGATTTCCAGTTCCATCCATGTTGCTGCAAATGACAGGATGTCATTTCTTTTTATAGCTGTATAGTATTCCATTGTTTATATATACCATAGGTTTTTTATCCATTCATCTGTTGATGGACATTGAGGTTGATTGCATCTCTTAGCTATTGTGAGTAGTGCTGTGATGAACATGGGAGTGCAGGTGTCCTTTTGATGTTTTGATATTATTTCTTTTGGGTGTAACCTAATAGTGGGATAGCTGGGTCATAAGATGAATCTATTTTTAGTTCTTTGAGGATCCCGCTTTTACTGTTTTCCATAGTGGCTGTACCAGTTTACACTCCCACCAGCAACTGGGAGTTTCTTTTTCTCCCCATCTTGGTCAGCATTTGTTATTTTCTTGTCTTGTTGATAATAGCCATTCTAACCAGAGTGAGATGACATTTCATTGTGTTTTGATTTGCATTCCCCTGATGATTAGTGAATTTAAGCATTTTTTCATGTGCCTGTTGGCCATTTATATGTCTTCTTTTGAGAAATGTCTGTTCAGGTATATAAGTAAGTATGTAAGTTATGTATTTATCGAAAGTCATTCTAGTTTATTAAAAAAAAATAAAGGCTAAATGCATTTGCTTCCTAGGGAGGAAAAAAAAGGAGCAATTCTTAATGTATACAACAATGCTTCAGATATTTTATTTTATAATTCAGAATTAAGTTTATTTTATTTATTTGTTTTTTAATTGAAATGTAATTGATTATACATATTTGTGGGGTACAGAGTTGAATATCAACACCTGTGTACAATGTGTGATGATCAAGTCAGGATAATTAGCATATTCATCATTACAAAATGTAACCATTTCTTTGTGTTGAGGACATTCCATCTCTTCTCTTCTAGTTATTTGATAACATGCAGTAAATTATTGTTAATGATAGGTGGCCAGCTTGACTATATATCAATAGAGATTGTTTTTCTTAACTAGCTGTTTTGTGTCCGTTAACCCATTTTTTAGTGTCCCCTCTCCCCCTCCTGCTTTCCCATGTCTAGAAATCAATCTTGTTCTCTCCTGAAAGTTCAGCATATTATCATGATTGTTGCTTCTTCCTTCCTTCCTTCCTTTCTTTATTTCTTTCCTTTTCATTTATGAGTGAGGACATGTGGTATTTCTTTCTGTGCCTGGCTTATTTCACTTAACATAATTTTCTCCAGGCTCATCTGTGCTGCTGCAGATGACAGAATTTCAATTTTTTTTTTTTTATTACTTTGCCCATTTTTTAATTGCGTTGTTTGGTTTTTTGCTGTTGGGTTAAGTTCATTATATATTCTGGGTATTAGTCCTTTGTATGATGTGTAGTTTGCAAACGCTTTCTCCCATTCTGTAGGTTGTCTGTTCACTTCGTTGACAGTGTCACTTGCTGTGCAGAAGCTTTTTAGTTTGATGCAGTCCCATTATATATTTTTGCTTTAGTTGCCTGGGCCTTTGCAGTTTTGCTGAAAAACAGTGCTGCCCACTCCCATTTCATGTAGCATTTCCCCTACATTTTCTTCTAGTAGTTCCATAGTTTTAGTCTTAAATTTAGGTCTTTGATCCATTTTGAGCTGATTTTTTCTTTCTTTTTTTGCAGTGCGGATGTGTTTTTAACCAAGCCCTGCTTTGACCACAGGAGGAATGTGGTGTCCTATTTCACTAGGACAGGTATGTGCGTGTGTATTTGTGTATAAGTATTTTTCCTACATCAATTGTTTATCTATATTCATATTGACTTCCTTATACATATCTATATTACCAAGCCCTGCTTTGACCACAGGAGGAATGTGGTGTCCTATTTCACTAGGACAGGTATGTGTGTGTGTATTTGTGTATAAGTATTTTTCCTACATCAATTGTTTATCTATATTCATATTGACTTCCTTATTATATGCTAACCTAGTTTTTTAGCTTTATCAAAGTATAATTGGTAAATAAAAATTATATACATTCAAGTTGCACAATATGAGTTTTGATATATACATTTTGAACTGATTATTACAATCAAGCTAGTTAATATAACATCACCTCAGACAGTTACCTTTTGTGTATGTGTGTCTGGGTGTGTCTTAAGTAAATCCTTAAGATCTACTCTTTTAGTAAATTTCAAGTATTCAATATATCATTATTAATATAATCTACATGCTGTACATTAAGTCTCCAGAACTTATTCATCTTACAACTGTGAGTTTGTACTCTTTGCCCAACATCTACCCATTTCCCCCCTCCTGGACACTGGTAACCACCTTTCTACTCTCTGTTTCTATGAGTTGACATTTTTAGATTCCACATGTAAGTGAGATTATTGGTAGTCTGTTTATTTTTAGCTTTTCTAGGGTGTGGGTAGTGGTATTTCTTTGTAGTTTTAAGTTTCATTTCTCTGATAACTAAAGATATCGAGCATCTTTTCATGTTATTTTTGGTCGTTTTTACATGTTTTGGGGGAAGTATTGGTTCTTTTATTTTCAGGCCATATTATCAAGTGTTGCTTCTCTCATTATTGAGTAGTAAGAGTTCTCTATGTATTCTAAATGTAAATGCTTTGTCAGATTCATTTATTATAAATATTCTCTCTCGGTTTATGGCTCGCTTTTTTATTTTCTTAACAATGCATTTTTAGTTCGTATTTTTAAAAGTTTTATGTAGTTGCCATGGGACCTTTATTTCCAATTTTTCTTTATTACTACTTTATTGAAGTATAATTGACATAAGGAGTATTAGTTTGAAGTGTAAAATTTGATGAGTTTTGACACATGTATACCATTGAAACCCTCATTGCAAGAAGATAATAAACATTTCCACTAACTCCCAAAAGAACAATTTCTTTTGACACACCAACGTTTTTAATTTTGATGAAGTTCAATTTATCAAATTTTTCTTTTATGGTTAGTGATTTTTATGTTATGTTGGGGAAATCTGTGAAAATCTTTGCCTAAGACAGCAAACTTTTTCTCCTGTTTTCTTCTATAAGTTTTGTATTTTTAGCCTGTACATTTATGTCAAAGAACCATCTTAAATTAATTTTTGTGAATAGAGAAGTAGGATTCATGGTTTATTTATGGATATCCAGTTGTTCAAACAGCATTTATTGAAAATGCTATCTTTTCTTCCATTGAACTACTTTTATGACTTTGTCAAAAATTGTCCATAAATGTGTGGATCTATTTCTGGTCTCTTTATTCTACAGCATTTATCTACCTGTTTATCTTTACAGTATTACCACACTGCATTAATTACTGTAGCTTTATAGTAAGTCTTAAAATCAGGTAATGTAAAGCCTCCAACTTTTTCTTGTTCACAATTATTTTAGTTCTTCTAGGTTCTTTCGTTTCCATATAAATTTCAGAATTAGTTCATTGGTTTCTGAAAAAAAGCCTGCTGGGATTTTGCTTGAGCTTGTATTGACTCTACAGATCAATTTTGGGGGAGTTAAACCTTCTTATTTATTTATTTTAATCTTTTATTTCTCTTATTAGTGTTTTATGGATTTCAGTGCAGAAGTCCTACATATCTCTCATTAAATATACTTCTATTCTATGGATTTAATGCTATTTTAAATGGTATTGTTTAAACATTCACAAATTATTTGTTGCTAATGCATAGAAATAGAATTCGTTTTTGTTTGTTGACCTCGTATCCTGTGACCTTGCTAAATTCACTTATTAAATACAGTAAGTTTTTTTCAGATTTGTTAGGAATTTTTCAATGAGGATGAACACATCATCTGCAAATACAGTTAATTTTACTTCTCTCTTTCCAATCTGTATGTTCTTTAATTTCTGTTTGTTGCCTTATTCCACTGACTAGGACCTTCTATACAATACTGGAAAGGAGTGGTGAAGGTGGATATTCTTGCTTACTCTTCTATCAGAGAAATTACTCAATATTTCATCATTAATTGTGATGCTTGCTACAGGTTTTTCATTGATGCCGTTTATAAAAATGAGAAAGTTCCTTCAACTTCAAGTTTGCTTAGAGTTTTGTTTTTTTCAAACATTAATGGATGCTGATTTTGGTAAGTGCCATTTCTGCATGCCTTGAGAGCATATGGTTTTTCTCCTTTGTTTCCAGGATGTTGGGCTGATTGATAGATTTTTGAATGTAAAATGAATCCTGCATCCTTGAGAAAATCTCCACTTAGTCCTGGTGCATTACCCTTTTATATACTTCTGGCTTTGATTTGTTAAAGTTTTGTTAAGGATTGCACCTTTGTTTATGAGAGATACTGTGTTTTACAATCCTTTTGTTTTGTAATCTCTTTGTCAGATCTTGGTGTCAGGGTTATGCTGGCTTCATTAAATGAGATAGGAAATTTTCCTCTCCTTATATTTTCTGAAAGAGTTTAAGGTTATTATTATTTTGCCTCTAAATGTTTGATAAATCCACCAGTGAAATATCTAGGCCTTGACATCGTCTTTATAGGAAGACTACTATTATTATTTAATTTCTTTAACAAATATAGGTCTATTTAAATTTTCTATTTCTTCTTGAGTCAGTTTTGGAAACTTGTGTTTTTCAACCTTGTAATAGCTACTCTCTGTTAAATTTTGTGTAATCTGATCCTGTGCATTTGCAGCCCAACCCTTGGCAAAGGACCTGCAGGGAACTCTCATGCAGATGTTTGCCCACATACCTTTCCCACTACCAGCCCCAGCAGCTCCCTCTTTTCTTGTGCCCTGCCCCCATAGATTCCAGCAACTTTAACAGCCCTAACCTCTGATCTCCTCCTCCTCATCTCATGGGGACTGCCATGCTCTAGGTTCCATCTCTCTGCACCACAATCAGGAAATTGTCCCTGGGAAACAACCAGAACAATCAAGGGACATGCCCCATGAGTTTCCCTTCATTTGGGGTTCACAAGATTATGACTACCTTGCGTTCAATGCTGGAAAGCATTTGTTTCATATATTTTGTCCAGTTTTACGATTGTTTACAGTGGGAAATCTAGTCTGATACTAAGTACTCTATTATGGCCATAAGTAGAGGTCACGTTTTGTGTTTTGAAAGCAACAAATCATTAGTGAGGATAGCTAAACTCCTCTCGTAGCATATGTGGCCTCTCATGACCTGGCTCATCTACCCTGTCTATCCCTCCAGCCTTACTATTGCCATGCCACCAAGCACTTTATGCTTGGATAGACTCTCCTACTTAGTTTTACGCTCTTTGCTACACACACCAAGAAATAAGGCTGGTGTGCTTACTTCTCTGGGTTCTTGGGTCTTTGGCATGTGCTGTCTTTTTTTTTTTTTTGCCTCAAATGTCCCCTTCCTCTTCTCCTAGCTACCTCATGGTCTTCCTCCAGAACTTAAAGAACCTTCTCTAGGCAGCCTATCCCGATCCCAATGGCCAGACCATGTGGCCCTCTCATTACTGTCTAGGCTATTCCTATCACAGCACACAGCATAGCCATTAGAATTATCTGTTCATTCTTTTTCTGCCTTCTCCACTATGGGCAGCAACTATTTGTTATTTGTCTCTAAATGAATAAACACCTAGATGGTACATGCCACTTGGAAGGTTCTTAATAAGTATTTGCAGGATAACTAACACAATACCACTAAGGGGTGCTTTAACTTGAGGCATATTTTGAAATGTTTCACTGGTTAAAATAATTAACTTTATTAATCTATCTTAGTGTGTCAGACTATAGAAATAGAACTATAGTTCTTCAAGCCTAGCTCCTGCCCTTCCACCTCAGTGAGGCACTGTCTTGAAGGAGTGGGGGTGTACGGGTACGCTGCTATCCCGTGGGTCATCCCCTGTAGCAGGTTTGAGTGAGACATTTTATGACTTTACACGTTTATATTCTTGATGCATTAGATATCTTGATTCATGAACTCTGGGCTAGTTTTCCTTTGCTCTGACAGGTCACCTGCGACTCTCACCACAGCGACACTTCTGCAGGGCTCCTGGTGCCCCAGGTTCCAAGGCAGTCCCACACTCCATCCTCCACTGCTTTAAGCTTTCCAAATGGCTGGTTTCCGTTGCTAGAGAGTAGACATCAGACCTCTGAACATTCAGTTCGTGTTTTCTGAGGACTTCATCTTTTTGCATTCTATTTTAGTGTGCCTGCTATGAATTGAATTGTGTCCCCCAAAGTTCCATGTATTAGACCCTTAACCCCCAGTGTGACAGTGTTAAGAGGGTAGGAAATCCTATTACGGTAATTGAAAGGTGGGGATTTGAAGCGGTGATTGGATTGTGAGGACTGTGCCCTAGTGAATGGATTAATCCATTGGTGGTTTAATGGTGGTCATGGGCATGGTTCTGACAGCTTTAAAAGGAGAGTGAGTAAAGAGGTTATTGTTTCTCTCTCGCTCCTGCTATATTTCCCATGTGACACCTACACTGCTGTGAAGAATCACCACCCATCAACACGGCCCTTACCACATGTGTTCCCTGGATCTTGGACTTCCCAGCTTCTGAAACTGTAAGCAATATATTTTATGTCTTTATAAATTACCCAGCTTTAGGTACTTCTCTTTTAAGCAACAGAAATGGACTAATAGTGCCTTATTGTTTCCCTGTTCTTCCATCTGAGAGGATATGATTTCTTTCTCAGGTGAACTACTTTCTCAATTATATGACATTCTACAAAGTATTGGAATATCTTATATCTTAGAACCGCACTAAATATGACATTTTGAGATATGTAATCTGATACTAAGACTAAAACTTTGTTAGCACTGCAACTTCACTCTGGAAAGAACGATTTATTGGTCAAAGTCTCTGCTTGCTGAGAGACCTTGACTCTCTAGGGCCCCAAAGTTGGATCCTTACCCCTTATAAGTAACTTTTCAAAAATTGTGGTAAGGAACATGTAACATAAAATTTACCATTTTAACCATTTTACGTGTACAGTTCAGTGGCATTAAGTACATTCACACTGTTGTGCAGCCATCACCACCATCCATCTCCAGAACCCTTTAGTCTTGGAAAACTGGAACTCTGTACCCATTAAATAACTCCCCATTCTCCCCTGCCCCAACCCCTGGTAACCACCATGCTACTTTGTTTCTATGAATTTGCCTATTCCAGGTACCTCATATAAGTGGAATCATGCAATATTTGTCCTTTTGTGTCCAGCTTATTTCACTTAGTGCAATCTCCTCAAGGTTCCTACACACTGTAGCATGTGTCAGAATTTCCTTCCTTTTTTTTTAAAACCCATTAAATAACTCCCCATTCTCCCCTGCCCCAACCCCTGGTAACCACCATGCTACTTTGTCTCTATGAATTTGCCTATTCCAGGTACCTCATATAAGTGGAATCATGCAATATTTGTCCTTTTGTGTCCGGCTTATTTCACTTAGCGCAATCTCCTCAAGGTTCCTACATACTGTAGCATGTGTCAGAATTTCCTTCCTTTTTTTTTTTTTTAAATTTTTTGGACATTATTTACCTGTTTTGGCAGCTGGCGGGTACAGGGATCAAACCCTGG
>NW_007734913.1:46075-46697 GCF_000696425.1 Galeopterus variegatus
CACAACCTGGGAAAGAAACTGTGACTTACCTAATATTTGGAAATAAACTTCGTTGAACTTGAAGATGAATCCATTAACAAGAAACAGATCAGTCTGTTTTTTGCTATTTTTCATAAATAACAGTAATGTTGGTATTAGGGTTATGCTTGATTTATAGCCATGAATAAATGCTTTCTACCTTTTTTTATATTCTGGAAGAGTTGATATATATAGAATACTTTTTTTTATAAATTAGATAAAATTCACCTGTAGAAATAGCAGAACCTGTTGGGAGGATTCTTTGATAACTATCTAAATTTCTTTCTTGATATTTAGTGTATTTATAGTTTTATTAAATTTGATCACCTTTATTTTCAGAAGTGTTTTCTATTTCAGTGAGTTTGAGGAATGTGTAAGCATTTAGTTATGTAGAGACCCCTCTTATAATTTTAGTGAAATTTCTGATTATTTTCAAAAATTGAGAAAGTATTAGGGAGGTGGTTTTTAAGATTGCTTTATTATATTATTTGGCCAGGAAACCCAGAAATCTCCAAATCTGACCTTGGCCCTGCCAGCCCTGTTTTTTAAAGGGACTTCAAGGGACACACAAGAGCAGGGAAGAATAACAAAGTGGAACAACAGA
>NW_007734913.1:46707-50129 GCF_000696425.1 Galeopterus variegatus
TTTTAAAGGGACTTCAAGGGACACACAAGAGCAGGGAAGAATAACAAAGTGGAACAACAGAGAGCAAAGAATAGGCTCAGCAGCGACTTTCACTGGCACAGCAGCGTGGGATGGCGGAAGAGTGAGCTGGATCTGGATTGCAGGGCTGTCTGCTGGGTAACTGCAAAAAGGTACAACCAAAGCAAGTGAGTGTCTCATGCTGGCACTCTAATGACCCAGATATCCACTGCTACCAGAAGAAAAGGAGACAGAAGCCCGGAGAGCATTCGCCCCAGTGACTAGCACTGAGCTAGCCTAGGCTGTCTGCCCCCGGGCATTCCTAACAGGCTGGTAGTTTTCTGCCCGGCTGCTGCACTGGAGAAGGACAGAGAGGACAGCAAAAGGGACGACCTGACACAGCCACAGAAAGCAGGGAAATGTGTATTGGGGAGGGGCATTGAAGGGGTGTGCAAGTAATAAAAAAGGGGGTGTAGAGCTCTTCTACCTGTCCGTAATCCTGCCGGCCAGTTGTCGAGCTCGGGCTGGGTCTGGAGCTCACAGCCCCTTCAAGCCCGTTCACGGACTGGGTCACAAACCCTTCACACGCCAGGCTGGGTCCCCAGACCCTGTCACACGCCAGGCTGGGTCCTCAGACCGCTCATGCACCAGGCTGGGTCCCCAGACCCCGTCACACGCCAGGCTGGGTCCCCAGACCACTCATGCACCAGGCTGGGTCCCCAGACCCCGCATGCACCAGGCTGGGTCCCCAGACCCCGCATGCACCAGGTTGGGTCCCCAGACCCCTTCACACACCAGGCTGGGTCTCCAGACCCCTCGCATGCAGGTCTATGAGCTAGGAAAGCAGCAAACAGGTCCTTGGAAGCCGCAGGTTGGAGAGCATGGTCAGGAGAGCAAGACTACACTGAGGCAGAGGCCAGCAGGGTCCCTGGGCCACGCATGTGCACTNCACCAGGCTGGGTCCCCAGACCCTGTCACACGCCAGGCTGGGTCCTCAGACCGCTCATGCACCAGGCTGGGTCCCCAGACCCCGTCACACGCCAGGCTGGGTCCTCAGACCGCTCATGCACCAGGCTGGGTCCCCAGACCCCGCATGCACCAGGCTGGGTCCCCAGACCCCTTCACACACCAGGCTGGGTCTCCAGACCCCTCGCACGCAGGTCTATGAGCTAGGAAAGCAGCAAACAGGTCCTTGGAAGCCGCAGGTTGGAGAGCATGGTCGAGGAGAGCAAGACTACACTGAGGCAGAGGCCAGCAGGGTCCCTGGGCCACGCATGTGCACTAACTCCACCCACACATACAATTTGTTTACTGAACCGCCCCCAACCAGCCCTGAGGGAGAGGAGCCTGATTAAATTACTCTATTTATCCAACAGGGGGAAATAAGAATGCCCTATAACCTAAACTGTACACTTAATTTTAATATTTCCACTTAGTGTAACTGTATTATTACACATTTTGGCACTGGAAAATTTTAATGTTGACACGGTAGTGGAAGCACGATCACTTCTCAGCCCCGTCAGCTGTGGGTTTGCTCCTGAGTGGCTGTGACACACTTATGCCACACGGAATGGACACTCACTTTCAAGTAGGCCAGGAAAGCCGCAGAGACTGGGGGTAGGGGACGTCATTTTACTCTAATGCTTTCTTCTTTTCTTCATTTCCTATATTCTCTATTATGTCTGGTTCATATTTGACAATTTATGGGTTATATTGTACATGACTTAGGTGTCTTTCCTTGTGAAATTCCAAAGGGTCGAAATAGACAATTCTGCTTTTCTTTCATCTTCACAAGATGTGCAGAATTGCTAAATAAGATTTTCTCTTGGTTAATAGCCTAAATGGAATAATATATATATATATATATATATATATATATATAGCTTATTATTATAAATATGAGTACAACAAACACTTCTATAAAGAATGGGATTATGATCTAGTCTTCATTATTCTGCTTTGTATTATTGAAAATTTTATAATATGGGTTGGCTAAAATAGAATTGATGTTTCTCCTATAGCTACCTACCTAATGTATTCTCTTATACAATTTTATCAATTGTCAGTCTTGTTCTCTATTTACCTATTTGAAATTTCTGTTGACCTTGTACACAAATTAAGTTTTCACAAACAGCATTAATTACAGCGTTTTACTCTTGCATAGCAAATACATATTTGTATTTTATCTGACTGATAGAATTTCAACTTATAAAACATATAAAAATTTTATCTAAGTTTCATTAAGTGAGCAGACATCAGACATACCTTATTGTAAACTGTTATGCTAATCAGAAACTTTGATCACATGACCACTGGTCACACAGACTAAGAGATCAGCTATTTGAACTTCCAAATGCTCAAGGGCAAACCTGAAGCAAAATTGCAGATTTTGGCCAAGTTGAAAGATGATGCTGAAGTTTGGTGAATTTTAATATGTACTCACATTTTCTCTTATTGTTTTTCTAAATAATTGTAATTATGGTGTATATTTTCTCTTTTAACCATTTACTATTTAGGAGACTATTTTAGGGAATTTTTCAACAGTTTCTTTTAACCAAAATGTTCTTATTTGTTTTTAAATTTTTTGTTATGGTCAAATAATGTGTAATTTACTTGCCCTGAGTTTAGTTTTCTTTTATTTTTTCAGTGGCTTAAGGTTATTGATTTGAGATTTCTCTTTTTTTGTTGTTTTTAATGCAGGCATGGACAACTATACATTTCCCTCTAAGCATAGACTTCCCTCTAAGATTTCCCTCTTAGCTGCATCCCATAAATTTTGATATGTTTTTATTTTAATTTTTCTCAAATAATTTTCTAATTTCCTTTATAATTTTGTAGTGGATTGAATTGTCCCCCCAAAACTCACTGAAGCTTGAATTGTGTTCCCCAAGTTTTATGTATTAGAAACTTAGCCCCCATTATGACTGTTAAGAGGGTGGGAAATTCTATTACGATAATTGAAAAGTGGAGCCTTGAAGCAGTGATTGGATTATAGGACAGCACAGTAGTGAATGGATTAAAAATGGTCGTCAGTGGCATGGTTCTGAGGGCTTTAAAAGAAGAGGAGAGTCTGTCTTGTTCTCTCTCTCTCTGTTCTCTCTGCTTCCACCATCTTGTAATGTCAGCCCCCTGGGTCACTGTTGCCACCATCAGATGTACTTTGGACTTCTCAGCTCTAGAAACTGTAAGAAAATAAATTTCATTTTCTTTATAAACCCCCCAGTCCCATGTATTCTGTTAAAAGCAACACAAACAGACTAATACAAAAATTTTTTCCCAGAGAAGTGGGGTGTTGCTTATAAGAAATACTTGAAAATGGGGAAGTGGCTTTGGAACTGAGTGTTAGGCAAAGGTTGGCGGAGTTTGGAAAACTCAGAAGAAGGCAAAAAGACAAGGGAAAGTTTGGAATGTCTTAGAGACTGGTT
>NW_007734913.1:50409-62146 GCF_000696425.1 Galeopterus variegatus
TCCGAACCCTCAGCGGGAGCACCGCCACACTCCCAAGCGGTGCACTGTAGCAGTGCGCCACTGGGCCGGCCCCTTTTTTTGTTGTTTTTAATGCAGGCATGGACAACTATACATTTCCCTCTAAGCATAGACTTCCCTCTAAGATTTCCCTCTTAGCTGCATCCCATAAATTTTGATATGTTTTTATTTTAATTTTTCTCAAATAATTTTCTAATTTCCTTTATAATTTTGTAGTGGATTGAATTGTCCCCCCAAAACTCACTGAAGCTTGAATTGTGTTCCCCACGTTTTATGTATTAGAAACTTAGCTCCCATTATGACTGTTAAGAGGGTGGGAAATTCTATTACGATAATTGAAAAGTGGAGCCTTGAAGCAGTGATTGGATTATAGGACAGCACAGTAGTGAATGGATTAAAAATGGTGGTCAGGGGTGTGGTTCTGAGGCCTTTAAAAGATGTGGAGAGTCTGTGTTTCTGTCTTGCTCTCTCTGCTCACTCTGCTTCCATCATCTTGCAATGTGAGATGTCTGGGGTCACTGTCGCCATCACCAGATGGACTTTGGACTTCCCGTCCTCAGAAACTGTAAGCAATAAACTTTGTTTTTCTTTATAAATCACCCAGTTTCAAGTATTTTATTATGAGCAACAGAAAGAGACTAATACAAATTTCTTCTTTGACTCATGGGTTATTTAGGAATATGTTGTTTAATTTTTATGTATTTGTGAGTTTCCCAAATTTCCTTCTGTTATTGATTTATAATTTCATTTCATTGTGGTCAGAGAACATATTTAGTGGAAGTCAGTATTTTTAAATTTATTGAGACTTTTTTATGACATAATGTTATTTATCCTGAATACATTTATGTGTACTTGAAAAGAATGTGTATTCTGTTGTTACTGGGTGGAATATTCTATAGATATGTTAGGTCTAGTTGGTTTATAGGGCTGTTCAAGTATTCTATTTCCTCATTGATCTTCTGTCTGGCTGTTTTGTTCATTATTTAATGTGAGCTATTGAAATGTTTAACTATTACTGTTGAAAAGTCTGTTTCTTCTTTCAGTTCTGTCTGTTTTTGCTTCATGTATTTGGGGTCTCTATTGTTAGGTGCATACATGTTTATAATTGTTGTATCTTTTTGATACCTTGATCCTTTTATCTTTACTTAATATCTTTCTTTGTTTCCAGTAACAATTTTTGTCTTCATGTCCATTTTTTCTGAAAGTAGTATAGCCACTCCAGTTCTCTTTCATTTACCATTTACATAGTGCATCTTTTTTCTTACTTTTACTTTCAACCTATTTGGGTCTTTAACTCTAAAAGTTGTCTCTTACAGACAGCATATAATTGAGTCATGGTTTTTTTTTTATCCATTCTGCCAATTTCTACATTTTGATTGAAGTATTTTATCCATTTATATTTTATGTAATTTATAGTAAGGTAAGATTTAGGTATGCCATTTTCTATATGTATTATGTATATGCATAATGTCTTTTTTATTCATCTATTCCTCCATTACTGCCTTCTTTTGTGTTAAATAGGTACTCTGTAGTGTACCGTTTTCAATCTATTTTAGTGTCTGTATATATTTTGATTATTTCCTTAGTGGTTTCCCTGGGGATTACAATTAACTTCTTAGTTTATAACAATCTTGTTCAAATTAATTACAATTGAATTTCAGAAGTGTACAAAAACTTTGCTCCTACATAACTTCATTCCCTCCCTCATCCTTTGTGCTATTATTTTTACATAAATTGCATTTTATCCATCATGTAAACCTTAACACAGATATACTCATATAATTATTGCTTTATGTAGTTCTTTTAAATCGGATAGAAAAAAAGGGTTATAGAAATATATTTATACTGTTTCTTATATGTACCTCTGTAGTTGACTTTACCAGTACTCTTTATTTCATTCTTTTATAGGATTTGAGTTACTATCTACTATACTTTCATTTCAGCCTTGCAGGACTCTCGGTTTCTAAAGTATTTTTTGTAGAGTGGGTCTGGTAGTAACTATTCTATCATTTTCTGTTTAACTCGTAGTATCTTAATTTCTCCCTCATTTTTAAATGATAGTTTTGCTGGATATAGAATTCTTGTTCTGAGAGTCCTTTTCTTTCAACACTTTAAATATGGCATCCCACTGCCTTCTGACCTCCATGGTTTCAAATGAGAAATCAGCACTTAATGTTATTGAAGATCACTTTACAGGATGAGTCACTTCCTTCCTGGTGCTTTCAGGCATTCTCTCTTTGGCTTTGGCTTTCAACAATTTGTTTATTATATGTCTAGTATATATAGATCTTTTTGAATTTATCCTTTACAGTATTTCTAATGCTTCTTAGATGTATATTTTAATATTTTTCACCAGATTTGGAAAGTTTACAGCCATTATTTTATCACTTATTTTTCTGCCCCTTTCTCTCTCTCTTTTCCTTCTGGGACTACTATTATGCATATGTAGAAATAGTAGACTCCCCCTTATCCATGATTTTGCTTCTTTGTAGCTTCAGTTACCCATGGTCAACTTCAGTCTGAAAATATTAAATGGAAAATTCCATAAATAAACAATTTATGAATTTTAAATTATATGCCATTCTGGGTAGCATGGTGAAATCTCACGCCATCCTACTCTGTTCTTCCTAGGATGTGAATCATCCCTTTGTCCAGGATATCCATGCTATAAATGCTACCTGTTAGTCACTTGGTAGTCATCTTGGTTATCACATCACCTGTCCTGGTATAGCATGCTTTTGTTCAAGTAACCCTTATTTTACTTAATAATGACCCCAAAACACAAGAGCAGTGATGCTGGCAATTCAGATATGCCAAAGAAAAGCTGTAATGTGCTTCCTTTAAGTGAAAAGGTAAAAGTTCTCAATTTAAGGAAAGAAAAAAATCATATGCTGAGGTTGCTAAGATCTATGGTAAGAACAAATCTTCTATTCATGAAATTCTGAAGAAGAAAAAATTGTGTATAGTATACATAGGGTTTGGTAGGATCTGTAGTTTTAGGCATCTAGNGGTTGCTAAGATCTATGGTAAGAACAAATCTTCTATTCATGAAATTCTGAAGAAGAAAAAATTGTGTATAGTATACATAGGGTTTGGTAGGATCTGTAGTTTTAGGCATCTAGTGGGGATCTTGGAACATATCACCTGTGGATAAGGAGAGACTACTGTACACTTGTTGGTATCCCAACAGTCTTTGAGGCTTTGTCAATTTTCCTTCATTATTTTTTCTTCTTTTCCTCAGACTAGATAATCTCAATTGACCTATCTTCAAGTTCACTATTTTTTTTCTACCTGCTCAAATCTGCTGTTGAACTCCTTTAAAGTGTTTTTTTTTTTAAATTATTTATTTCAGTTAATGTACTTTTCAACTTTAGAATTTCTATTTGGTTCTTTTTTATAATTTTTCTCTTTATTGATATTCTCTATTTGGTGACACATCATTCTCATACCTTTGTTCTTTGTCATGGTTTGATTCTTTAAACATATTTTTTAAAGCTGGTTTAAAGTCTTTGTCTAGTAATGTAAGATGTTTGTAATAGGAGAAATTATGGGAGGGGGAGGTATGTGAACTGTCCATATTTTCTGCTCAATTTTTCTGTTAACCTAAAACTTCTATAAAGTCTATTACTCAAAAAAAAATTAACTCTTTGTCTATTATGTCCAAAATCTGCATTTTCTCAGAAACGGTTTCTATTTATTGCTTTTTTCCTGTTTATGCACCACACTTTCTTGTTTCTCTGCATGTTTCATAATATTTTGTTGAGATTGGGACATTTTAAATGATATAATGTGGTAACTCTGGAAATCATGTTCTCCCTCCTTTCCAGAGTTCTTTGTGTTTGATGTTTGTTGTTTTTGTTAAATGTTTGGTGACTTTTCTGTACTTATTTGGTAGTCTGCATTCTTTGTTGTATATAACCACTGACATCCCTGCTCAGTTATAGTGGTCAGCTAAGGATTGGGCAGCGATTTTCATGAACACTTGGAACCAATAAGTCTCTCAATCTTTGACAAGGTGTCTATATACAGGTTGTGGCACGCCTTCAGCACTCAGCCACGCAGTTGATAACTCTACCTTAGCCTTTACTTCCTGCTTATGCAGGGCTTCAAGGTCAGTCAGAGGTGAGAGCTTAGGGCCTTCTCAGGTCTTTCCTGAGCATGTGCACAGCTTTCTAGAGTCCCAGCATTTTGTTAAAGATGTTCAAACTCCCTATGGATATCTTATTTCCCAGCTTTTCCTTTTTAAGTTCTTTTGGTCAACCCATTGTTTGCCCCAGCTGTTTTCACCACCTCTGGCAGCTGTGATATTAAACAATAGCCACTGATTCTTTTTGAGAAATGCCCTTGGGGAAACGGCTCTTCACAAGCCCTGAGTCAAATCAACTAAAGACAAGTTCTCTGAGTGAATTTTCTAGGGAACTGCCAGACAGTTCAAATAATGACCATTCTCTAGGAATGGGGCTTTGGAGAAGCCCCTATCCTGTCTTTCCCCTCCTGCGGCTGCCCGGCTGCTGGTGTTCACTGGATTGTGGGACTGCTTGTTTTCAAGGTGACCACAGAGGAGACAGAGGAGGATAAGTACACAGCAAGTTAAAAACACCTCAACATTTGCTGTTTTAACTGAAATTTCTGTGGAACAAATGCTCCCCAGATGGTTGCAAGCCTTTGGTTAATTTCTAGAGTTCTGAAAATGTTGATTTGGACAAATTTTGCCAGTATTCTCATTGCTTTTATGGAAGAGAGGATTTTCAGAGGGTCTTACTCCACTGTTCCTGTCCACGTCACTCCTTGTAAAATCTCTGGTCAGATTATACCAAAACTTCCTGAAAATCCTTCAGAGGCTTCTCTTTACAGTTAAAATCGCCATCCCTCATCAGTGCCTCTTAGGTTCTGTGTGATTTACCTCTGCTGCCCCGTCATCTCATCACCTATGGCTCCTGCTGCACCCACTGTCCAGCCACGCTGCCTTCTTTCCATCCCTTGTATACACCAGGGCTGGTTCCTTCTGTCATTCCTGTCTCAGCTCATGTCACCTCCTCAGAGANATTTTGCCAGTATTCTCATTGCTTTTATGGAAGAGAGGATTTTCAGAGGGTCTTACTCCACCATTCCTGTCCACGTCACTCCTTGTAAAATCTCTGGTCAGATTATACCAAAACTTCCTGAAAATCCTTCAGAGGCTTCTCTTTACAGTTAAAATCCCCATCCCTCATCAGTGCCTCTTAGGTTCTGTGTGATTTACCTCTGCTGCCCCGTCATCTCATCACGGCTCCTGCTGCACCCACTGTCCAGCCACGCTGCCTTCTTTCCATCCCTTCTATACACCAGGGCTGGTTCCTTCTGTCATTCCTGTCTCAGCTCATGTCACCTCCTCAGAGAGGTTATGCCTTCGCTACTTCTCTCTCCCTCTTTTTATCACATTACTTTGTGTTGTGATTTCTACAGTGTAGCTCTTTCTAATTTGGTATTGAGGTCTCTCCTTTGGGAGGGGCCATAAACTGAGATGGCCACTCTCTAGGAAAGCCCTGATCAGGGCACAGTGGGAGGGGGAGTTAGGTTTGGATGCATCAATCAGGTGAGATGCAATGACGAGCTGAGCTAAAATGCATGAAACAGAAGAAATGTATCCCTTACAGATCCCAGAGAGGTTAGGAGTACCGACAGGAGGCCAACAGAAAGCCTGGAGCCATAGAGCTCAAGCAGGAGGTGCAGGACAAGCCAGAGAGAGAGGACCTGTGGGACTGTGCCTTTATTAAGGCACATGGGTGTTACTGTCTAGTTAAAGTAAGTGTGTGTGAAGGGGAACTTATTTACATGACTCTGGTGTTAACCATTAGGTTCGACTGTGGTCAGCAGCTATGACATGTGTTGCAGTCTGGGTCTGTGGGATGAGGATCAGGCAGGCTTTATCACATATAACTACTCAGGGAAGCAAAGTTTTAACTAGGCCAAAGGTGACACAGTACGACTGGATTTCAAATAATTTATGTCAGGCCCAACAATGGATGTCAAGGCAGCAACTATACTAAGCAAATATATGACAGCCCGGTTTATTTTATCTATAACATTTAGCAATGTCTAATCTTGTACTTGTAATCTTATACACAGACCTTGTACTTATTTCTTTATTGTATATTAACTGTCTCCCTCCCTCTCATGTAAACGCCATGAGAGCAAGGGCCTTGTCTGTCTTCTCTGCACATCCCCACTACTTAGAACATTTTTTGGTATACAGTAGGTACTCATTGTTGAATGAATTGAAAGCAAAGTCCCCAGCCTAGAAACAACTGAGAGACCCATTCCAGTTTTAAAGAGTATTAGAACTTTGTGGTTTTTCTTTCCTAAAATTTCTCAAATCTGTATTCTGACTTTGAAAATGAAGTTAATAAACTTTCTCCTTAAAGACAATTTTTACAATCGTTTTATGAATTTATATACAGTCTACATTAATTATGCCCAGTGTATGTTCTTAATCCCTTTTGTTCCTGGCCTCATAGCTTAAGACCTCTGTTGATTTCAGAATTCAACTTTATATGTTATCAAACCCCAAACACCATTTTCCTTCCCTTAACATTAGAAAAAATAATCACAGGAAATTCTGAAGAATTTCAGTCCCTAAAGTGGGAGACTGTAAGATCTGAAAGGAAAATGAACTATAATAAGCCATGGGAGGTAAGAACCTGTGGAAGTTTTGGTTGTAAATTAGGCTCTTCCACATATGAATCTATTCTTCATTTATCATTGAATATACTTAGTGCTAAGTTACTCTCATGGAGTAACCAAACCAAATCTGTATTTAATGTAAGAAAACTTTTAACTTTCCCCTGCCCTTCTCATGTTTAAGAACCATTTTTCCTCTTATGGCACTACTTGCAGAGTTGAAATCTGTGAAATTATTGTGTCCTTTATTAGTGTCCTAGTGCTGAATACACTGAGGTGTGGCCTAATGACTCAATTTGTGTAACTAACTCCACTCTCTCCAGGAACTGAGCTGTGTCCATATATGTAAGAGATCCAACACCAGATGTCAAAAAGTCAATGTTTATTTAGGAAAGGAAATATGTCATTGAGTGATTAACTCCTAGAAGCAATAGTTAAACTTTTGAATCATTTGAATTTATTTCCAAGTGCCACTTTTCTTCTTTACTTTGTAGTTGGAATTATTTATTAGACACTTGGGTTTTCAACACGAAAACAACATGGCACTGGTAACATCAAGAGTTTTTCTTTCATGATTAGTCTGTAATATTAGCCTGGGAAATTCTGCAGTTAATAATTTCCTTCTCTGGGAGGGCTTTTGAACCTTAAGAGTATTGTACCTGGGTCGGTTCCACTCAGGGGTGTACTCCTGAAGGCGGGGAGTGGCCGGCACATGTAGAAGATGCTGAAAACAAGAACCACATGGCAGTAAAAGGTATAGGCTGGTTATAAGAAAAGTTTCATTCAAGGAAGATGTGGCCCCCAAAACCTTTATCATTTTAAGAAGGAGAGCACAAAATGGCCCTGTCCTTTCATTGGGAACAAGCCACAGGATGTTTCATTGAGTTGGCACACACAAGTCATAAGCCACACCAGGCTGTGAGGCACTGGCAAGCTTTCTCGGTTGGTTCAGTTAGTAACAGTGTGATGCTAATGGAACCCGAAGATGCCCTGTCTGACTCCTCTCAGCTCAGACTGCTTGGATCAGAGGAAAACAGTCTACTCCATGGCAACAAGCATTATTACCCTTAGCCAATTCACCTAAACCCAAACCATTTAAAATTCTGTTACACAGTAATATTCTTGCTTCCATGGAAGGACATAATGGTAAATATCCCCTAGAAGCCACTTTCTATGTACGAGCATCTTTTTTGCCCAGCTTTATTGAGATAGTATTGACAAATAAAAAATTGTATGTATTAAGGTGTACAAGGTGGTTTTCAATATAACTATATGTTGCTTTGTGTTGCTTTGCGCCCCATGGATTTGTCACCCCACTTCCCTTGGGTGATGGAGATGCAAAGGATTACTCAAAGCCCATCTCTTCTGAGCAGTGAGAGTCCCTGAAGTGGTTAATCTCCTGCCAGAACCCTCAAGCAAGAGGGATCCCTTCCTTGGGAAATTAACACCCAATTGGGGTTCTCTTCCTGCATTTATTTTCCATACCAGGAAGTTACAGGAAGAGAACATAGGTGGAATTATAGTTTAACAATATAGGCTGGTAACTTTCAGTGAAACAAGCCAGATGACATTCCAGTAAGGCAATTAAGTGATCTTATCAACACAAGCTTGATCTTAGCAAACATTCCTTCTTATAGCAATTTCTCAGTATCTTTACATAACAATCAGTAACTAGTCTGTCTCTGAACTAGCAACCTGCTGTGCCACAAATCTTTAGCTTACAACAGAGACTTATAGCCTGAGGAAAATTTCCTGTCCTTGCAAGGTCAATATTTGAAACTGCAAGGCTTTGGAAAACCAGGCCCTGTGAAGTACATATGCTTTTTAGTATATTCCACAACTATACCTTGTCTAATTATTCCCACAAACAAGCTGATTAACATGGCTATCACCTCACATAGTTATCTTTTGGGTGTGTGTGTGGTAAGACCACTTAAGATCTTAGCAAATTTCAAGTATACAATATATTAATATTAACTGTAGTCACCATGATGTCCATTAGATCTCTAGAACTTATTCATCTTAAAGCTGAAAGTTTGTATCCTTTGACCAACATCTCCCTATGTCCCCAGCCCTGAGCCCCTGGCAGCCACCTTACTCTGTGCTTTTCTAAGTTTGACCTTTTTAAGATTACACATACAAGTGATATCATACAATATTTGTCTTCCTATGTCTGTCTTATTTCACTTAGCATAAAGTCCTCCATGTTTATCCATGTTGTCATAAATGGCAGGATTTCCTCCCTTTTTAAGGCTGAAAAATATTCTATTGCAAATAACATGCTCTTGGTTCGTCCAAGTTCCAAGTTTATTTCTAGAGAGAAATATTTCTTAATATTGAAGGTATTTTAATAACTATACAGTGAGAGAAGTATGCAAATTGTATAAAAAGTATTTAAGCATTTGTTAGCTTATTCATTTAATCAATATAGAGTATTTGTTTGGGACCAGTTTCTAAGAGTATAAAAGCCAATAAGAAATAATTCCAGTCTCACAAAATTTACAGTGTACTTAATATGCAGTTTGGGTTGTTTGGAAGTACAGACTTTTTAGGGAGAAAAACAGTAGTCTGAGGTCACACAAAATTCAAATATTCTCACACAATTCTACAAGTAAGCTTTTATTTTTTTCTTTTTGTTAAAAATATCAAACTTATTTCTCTTGCTGTTGCAAAATAAACAGTAAATATCTATTCTGAAACTTTAATTCTGATAAACAATTCTACAAGTAAGTCTTTTATTTTTTTATTTTTATTAAAAATATCAAACTTATTTCTCTTGCTGTTGCAAAATAAACAGTAAATATCTATTCTGAAACTTTAATTCTGATAAACAATTCTACAAGTAAGTCTTTTATTTTTTTATTTTTATTAAAAATATCAAACTTATTTCTCTTGCTGTTGCAAAATAAACAGTAAATATCTATTCTGAAACTTTAATTCTGATAAACATTATATATATACACACACATATAAAAAATTACATATTTTTTATACTAGTTTATATATATATAAATATATATTAAAAATATGTGTGTGTGTACTATATATATAAAAATTAGTTCCAGGTACTTTTAAAAAGGAATCTAAATTGGGTATCCTGTATAAGAATACAGTTCTAAAGAGTGGTAATCTTTATTAGTGTTTCATTCTTATGTATTCATCATAGAAAATTTAGAATACACAAACCAAAAAGAAGAAAATAAAATTATCCATAATTCTATCACTCATCTATAACCAGTTATGTTTTGATATATGCCTTCCCACCCTTTATTATGTACATAATAATAAATATTTATTGTGTATATAATGCACAATAACATTGCAGCATGCTGATAAGCTTATCACATGCAGAATCTCATTTAATAAATGTGCTCAGGCTCTGCATGTGTTTCCTGGCAGTTTTTAAATTAATATAGTGTGTGACACCTTTCTTTTCACTAAATTTCTACTAAGATGCCATTTTAAGTGGCTGCATAGTATTTTAATCAATTTGATTAAATAGATGTATGTAATCAAATTATTTATTTTTTGAACTTTTTTTGCTATTGTGATAAATGCTAGAGATGAGCATGTATTGTTTGTAATAGCAAACAAAACAAAACTAAACCCAACAAGTAAGAAAACATATTGTTACCTTGAAGATTATTTCCTTAGGATAAATTCTTAGAAATCGTTCTGAATACCAGGGCTTGGACAGTATTAAGCTTTTTAGTAGATATTGGCAAGAGAATGTTCTTTTTGCAATGTTTATATTTGCAGAATGAAACAGACTTAATGATTATCTAATATTTTTGCATAATGTAAGCAATCAGTTAATTTAAGACACATTGTAAACTGTGTTACTTCTCTTGGACTGTTCTTAGCAGCTGTACATTTTGAGTTGCCAGGAACTTGTCTGGCAAAATCATGGGACACTTTGTTGGGCTCTTGGTACCTACTTACAACACTGCAGGGAGGCAGGGCAGTTGCCTTTCTTTCAGCTCAGAGAAATGAATTCTAATAAGTTTTTATAAGTTTAAATGTCTAATGAAGGTTTTATAGGTTAAAACCCAAACTGCAACTTTTTTTTTTTCCATAGCCTTCTCCTATCACCATAACATCCAAGTTATGAGATATGTGGCTGTGGAAAGAAAGATTGGGAGAGGTAAGTGTAGCCTGGTAGTGTGGGGATATTTGAACATGGAGGTCACACCCTAGGATCTTATGCCCTTGTGGGCTGTGGGCGTCTCGAGATGCACAGTATCCACCATCAGCCCTGGGAAAGTCTCCAGAAGGTTCTGATGCTCTCAACATTGGCACCAAAGAGCTCGCTTAGCTTCTCTGTGTCCTGGTTGCCAGTGTCCTGCAAAATTGATCAAATAAGTACCGAGATCATATGGAACGATCACATCAAATAGTGGGGACATGAAAGAGGTCAACTCTAACATGCCCTTAACACAAAAGGAAATTCTGTTCATCTCTTAAGACCAGAGCAAATGCCAGTCTTGGGTGAATATTGGAGAACTGTAAGAATTCCATTTAGGGAGGCAACAGGAAGGACACTGGTCCAGGCAAATATGGCCTCAAACCTCTTCCTGACTCTTGATTTCTAGCTCATGGTTTGGATTTTGTTCCGAAACTTTCTCTCTGGTACCATTTGGTACCATATTTGTAATTTTCTTGTCCCTTTGAGAAAATGGTGTAGTGTGGAAACTCTAAAGAGATATTTTCTCACAAAAAAATACCACACACCCAGGTTTAAAAGCAAAAAGTCCTAATTAGTTATTTGAGTCTCGTCCACTTCCCCCAACATCTTAAATAAACAATTATTCTCACTTATGGGTTCTTCAGAAAAGGNCAGGATTGCGTTAGGCCTTGAGAAGCATACATGAAGCAAACCTGGTCTGTGATGCCTCTGCGCTTCCAGCCTAGGGAGGGAAAGTGACCACCAGCAGGTAACAGGTAAATGCTCCAGGGAGGCAGGCACGCGGAGAGAGCATTAGACAGCAGAGAAGCGTTTGCTTGATTCTGGGAGTCTGAAGATCAGGGGCTGCAACAGGGACAGCCTCTGTTCCCCCCA
>NW_007734913.1:63146-67912 GCF_000696425.1 Galeopterus variegatus
TGAGCGCGGTGCGGGCGCAACACCGAGGGTTGCGATCCCGTTGCCGGTCCCCGGTGCAGGCACGACACCGAGGGTTGTGATCCTGTTACCGGTCAGTAAAAAAGAGACAAAAAGGAAAAAAAGAAAACATGATTGGTGTATATTCAACAAGAACATCTATTAATCACATATGAAACACTTATTATGTACCAAATCCTTACAATTTTTTTTTCTGACAGTGATGACAGTAACTGTGAAAAATGTCTTCATTGTGCCCTTTTCAATGACAATTAAATATTCAATTTTAAAATGGCACTTATAGCTGCTTAATTATGGATGATTCCATTTTTAAAGATATGTTTACTAACAGTTTTCAAGATACACGGAAATGCTTAATGTAGGTTTTCCAAATTCTTAACCATGCCCTCTTATCATTATTTTCTTACCAATATTTTGGCTGCATGTGTGTGCTTTTGTTACCAAAACCCCTAAGGTCCGTTTGCTCGCTGCTCAATAGCCTATAATTGAGAGACAAGCCTTGGTGTAAGGAAAGGGAGCCTTTAATCAGGAAGCCGGCAGCCTGGGGAAATAGTGGACTCATGTCTCAAAGACCATCTCTGCTTTTCCCAGATTTGCCAAGGGGTTTTACAGGGACAGGTGGTAGGGGGGCTGATTCATGGTGATCTAAGCAGGGACATGCAGGCATAATCATAAAATTGCAGATAAGCATCAAAGAACTTCTGGGTGGGAGCTGAACCATGGTGACCATCCTCCATGAAGTCAAGTCACGGATTCAGTTTCTGTTTACCTCAAAAAGATGTAGTTAGTAAGCTAATAAAGAATAGCCACCTGGTTAATAATTTCTTCTGTAATTATTCTGTGTACAGTGTGAGCAAAAGTCATTGTTCTAGCATCATGTGAACAAGAATCATTGTATGCTAAAGTCCAGCTGCAAGCTATGTGGTCCAGGTTAGAAGAGTAAGAAAAAAACCTTTTTAGTTTAGAAGTTTAACAAGATGGAGTCACTTCTGTTCAGCCTGTTACACTTGTTTTTCCTACAGCTCCTTCATTTTCTCCACCAGGTTTTACTGTGTGGCTGGACTGTGAGGAATGACATGCCCTGAATATGCCCAGTGGCTGGCAAGGAACCTCGTCATGACAGTTCTCCCTGCTCTGATGGATTTCCTTTCAGGTTGCCTCCTGAAAAGATCCCATACTTGACTGTACTAAAACTAGGACTTCCAAGAAACATCTGGGTAATTGAAGGAATACAGAACTTAAAAATGGAGACGGCTGACCAGCTTCCTAAAACCTGGGCCCCCGAGCCCAGCACTGCTGTGTGGCGAGTTCACTGGAAGCCACTGGTGGCGGTGCCCGCCAGGGCAGGTGGGGCTGCAGCCTGCCCACTTGTCAGGAGAGGGGCAGGTCCACCGGAAGTCACCTTCAAGCAAAAGCCTTTTTCTCCTTTGAAATGGAAGCAATGCCACCTTGCCCTCAATTCCCAAGTCTTTGTCGAGGGTGCCAGGATTGCGTTAGGCCTTGAGAAGCATACATGAAGCAAACCTGGTCTGTGATGCCTCTGCACTTCCAGCCTAGGGAGGGAAAGTGACCACCAGCAGGTAACAGGTAAATGCTCCAGAGAGGCAGGCATGCGGAGAGAGCATTAGAGAGCAGAGAAGCGTCTGCTTGATTCTGGGAGTCTGAAGATCAGGGGCTGCAACAGGGACAGCCTCTGTCCCCCCCCCCCCCCCCCCAGAGAGCAGAGCCTACTTCAGTGTCTCTGGGGAGATGAATGAAGTGGAGGTGGGGGGTTAGGAATTCGGATTTTATTCTGGGGCAGGGGGAAGCCTTGATCAGTTTTTAGCAAGGCCGTGATGGAATGAAGTTTGAATTGGAATGTGAAGGATTGGCGGTGGGCCAGACGAGGTGTCCAGAGATTGGGGAGGGGAAGCTTGCCACCAGCAGGTCAGGCAAGGGAGGACAAGGCCCTGCCCAGGCAGTGGCCAGAGCGGGCACAGGAGAGGAGGGGCTCCGGGACAGACAGGGAGGCTGGGGGTGGGCTGGGCGCTGACCTCACCAGACACTGTGCTCTCGGCCCCACAGCTCAGGCCCCCACCCCAGACAAACTGCTCCTCCCCGTCTCTTTCTCACTTGTCTTTTTTCCTTGTCTCTTTCCCACCTCCCGGAGTAAAGCCAAGTTATTCTTTGAGAGTGGCTTCCAATGTAGAATTTTCCAAATCCTGCTTAACCCCTCCCTCCCCCTCAACCCCTACCTCCTCCTGGTCATCAAATTTTATTGATGCTACCTGAGAGTTTCCCAAATCTGCCTTCTTTCTCTCAAGTCCCTGCTGCTGTTCTGACTCAGGCCTTAATTTACCTCTTCATACCCCCCTTCTTTCTACCGTCTGTCATTCAAATCCTTGTTAGCACTGATTAGTGCTAAAAATGACTACAGATAGGAGAAAGTAAAACTCATTCTACCTAGCTAATTTCAGTTCTTCGAAGATGTGATTTAAGCAAAAAACTGATGATGTTTGGGGAGATTTAAAATATTTTAATGTGCCTTTTTTAGTTTAGAAGAGTTTATCTTTAAAAAAAATTTTTTTTATTAAGAATATTCATGAGATACAAAGCTAATGGTCACCCCTCCTGCCCATGATGTGAGGGCCAGATTCATAATAGGGGCATACCCATTACCAGAAATTACTTTTGTACCCTTTGTCCCCTCCCAATTATCCCCCAACCTCCCTCTCCCTCCCCCTCTCACCACCACTCCACTTTGTAGCCCAAGGAATGTTCCCTCCCTCTGTTGGATCACAGCACCACTGTGGTCGTTCTCTCCTTCCTTCCTTTCTCTCTTAGCTCTCACATGAGTGAGTACATGCAGTATTCATCCCTCTGTGCTTTGCTTATGTCACTCAACATAAGTTTCTCCAGGCTCATCCATGTTGTTGCAAATGGGAGTATTGCATTCTTTTTTATGGCAGAGTAGTATTCCATGGTGTATATATACCATGGTTTCCTTATCCAGTCGTCCATTGATGGACATTTAGGTTGGTTCCATGTCTTGGCTATTGTAAACAGCTGCGATGAACATGGGAGTGCAGGTGTCCCTTCGACATGATGATTTCCATTCCTCTGGGTATATACCCAGAAGTGGGATTGCTGGATCATATGGAAGACCTAGCTGTAGTTGTTTGAGGAACCTCCATACTGTTTTCCACAATGGCTGTGTAATTTACAGTCCCACCCACGGTGTAAGAGTGTTCCCTTCTCTCCACACCCTCGCCAGCATTTGTTATTCACCGTCTTTTTGATTATGGCCAGTCTAACTGGGGTGAGGTGGTATCTCAATGTGGTTTTCATTTGCATTTCCCTGAAGACTAGTGATGTTGAGCACTTTTTCATGTATCCATTGGCCATTTGTATGTCTTCCTTTGAAAAATGTCTATTCAGCTCCGTTGCCCATTTTTTAATTGGGTTGTTTGTTTTTTTACTGTATAATTGCTTGAGTTCTATGTATATTCTGGAGTTTATCTAATAACTGAATTATAACAACTTTTTATAGGACACTGAATTATATAAACAGTAGTTCTTCCTCTAAGATTATTAATAAAGGAGCTACCTGTCCCTTCCTGTCCCCCTCTCCCCAAAGAAAAAACTAAAATATTCCAGTGAAGCACAAAAGATTTCTTTTCCGTCACTCCTGTAGTATAGGAAAGTGATTATACATTGTGTAAAAAGCCAATTGATTACAAGAGACGACTCTCAATTATGGAAAATATCTAATTCAAATACTCTGCACCATTTTATTCTGTCTAAAATACAGATAAACAGTTTCCTAAGAACACGATGGCTAATACTGCTCTTCTGTTGTTTTTGTGTAGGTAGGACAAGTGCTCTTGCCAAATAATGTGTCCTATCTTGGGCAGCCAGATTCAGCTAAGAAGTACTAATCTCATTTTAACAGACTGCATTGGATACCGGATTAGTAAATAAGATCTCATCTCTGATGATACCCCTTTGTTCCTGAGTGATCTTTCTCTAGTGGAGTCGAGGATGTTATGTTTAAAGATTTTTGTGCTTCAGAATATGTTTAGAAAACTTCTTTCTTGGATGGTAAAGGATTTCTATATTGCTGAGCAGATGTGTTTCTGGAATGAGAAAGAACAGACTAAGAAACTTACATGGCTCGATCATAGGAGAACAGTAAGATCACCTACTCCTCCTTCTTAGAGTTCACTTTATAGACAAATAGGCAATATGTGAGGTTATTTGCACACATCGTTGAAAGTCATAATACAAATATGACCATGAGAAAGGTAGAGGTAGAGAACCAAAACTGGTGAGTTGCACACATTGGTGAGAATGTGAAGGTGATTTTAGAGCTAGTGACGTGGCCAGTTAAGGAGCTGCAGGGGGGATAGAATGGGATGTTACTGAAACCTGGCAATTCTCTGTTGGTGAAGTGCCTCAGAACTGGTAATTTGTGAAGCTCCCAGGCTAAACTGGGGGCAGGGGCGTTGGGGAGGGAACAGGGGTTCCCCGGCACACCTGGAACCTGGAAGACTTGGCTTACCTTGATCCGAGGAGACCCCTTTTATATGAAAGCCAATCTATGCACCAATAACTCCTGGCCCTAGACATAGTATTAGGAATCTGCATGACGGTGGAATTTGGGTTGTGACAGCAGAAAACAAAGAACATTGAGAATCAGAACATTTAGGTTCGGGCCGGCCCGGTGGCGCACTGCTACAGTGCGCCGCTTGGGAAGCGCGGCGGCGCTC
>NW_007734913.1:69198-85491 GCF_000696425.1 Galeopterus variegatus
GGGCCGGCCCTTGGAACTTTAATAAGCATGTATTGATAGATCACTTATAAAATTTTAAAAATTGAAAGAGTACAGAAATAAAACTGTGGGTTTTTTTTTAAAGGAATATTGTATCAGTTATAGAAATTTGATGTAAAAGAAGTAAGTCATTTGTTTTTCTTTTTGAATATAAGTCCACAATTCTTCATTATTCTGAAATCCAGAAAGCTTTGAAAACAGTTTTGTGTAAGTTTTCAGCAAACTTATTTGATGGTAAAACATAACCTGAACTAATGTGAGGCTAGTCTTTATTTATTAGATTTTGTGTAAATGTATACACTGGTAACATGCTGCATAATGCATTATACAAGAACAATATTAACTTTCAAAAATCTGAAAAACTCTGATACACATTGACCCCAGCAGTGTCATACAAGGTATGGGGTACCCAAACAAGCATAATAAGTTCACGAATAAAACAAGTAGTCCAGTAGCTCTTTCTACAGATTTAGTCCAGGTGAATCCAATCAACAAGATGTGGTAACTTTTTTGAGGGCATAATTCAACACAACAAACGTTTACTGAATAGGTGATTTTAGGGAAATATAGAGAATAGCAAGCTGAGATTGCGGCACCCAGGGAATTCTGGTTACAGTGGGGAATGCACTTCTACTTGAACTTAACACAAATTACATTGAGCTCAGGCCTGTCACAGGACCCTAATCAGACAGCGAGACAGGGGAGGGCCCAGGGCCAGGCTCGGGGAGGAGGACCAGACTGCTTGGGGCAGGGGGAGAGAAGGCTTTTAAAGGCCTGATGTTTTAATTCTTTTTTCTTTCTAAGTAATTCAGTAACTTGTCCCCCACAACTGAATGGGGTGGGGCTTATCAGGGGAGGGCCCAGGGCCAGGCTCGGGGAGGAGGACCAGACTGCTTGGGGCAGGGGGAGAGGAGGCTTTTAAAGGCCTGATGTTTTAATTCTTTTTTCTTTCTAAGTAATTCAGTAACTTGTCCCCCACAACTGCATGGGGTGGGGCTTACAGGCTTTTAAAGGCCTGATGTTTTAATTCTTTTTTCTTTCTAAGTAATTCAGTAACTTGTCCCCCACAACTGCATGGGGTGGGGCTTACTTTCCATGGTTTCTGTTACCTGAGGTCAGTTGTGGTCCAAAAACATTACATGGAAAATTCCAGAAACAAACTATTCATAAGTTTTCAATTGCACACTCTTCTGAATAGCATGATGAAACCTCGTGCTGTCCTGCTCCGTCCTACCCAGGACATGAATCGTCCCTTTGTCCAGCGGATCCACACTGTAGATGCTCCCTGCCCGCATGTCACTTGGCAGCCATCTCAGTCATCAGATTGACTGTCATGGTATCACACTGCTCGTGTTCAAGTGACCCTGATTTTGCTTAATAATAGCCCCAAGGCACAAGAACTGTGGTGCTGGTACATTGTTATGATTGTTCCATGTTGTTACAAGTTACTGTTGTTCATCTCTTACTGCAGCTAATTTGTAAATTAAACGTTATCGTAGATATGTATGGATAGGAAAAACACATGGTATATTTAGAATAGGGTTCAGCCCTCGAGCATAAGGAGAGACCACTGTACATTCTGTTGTTGACACCCTTCCTGTGACAGCTAAGGGGCCCTTTGGACTCAGCATTCCCAAAACGTTCCCCAGGGTGATGAGACACACTGAAAGCGTGAATGCTGGGGGAATGGCTCCCAGTCATTTCCAATCGTGGCCAGCAGTAGTCACGAGTCTTCCTCAGCAGAGGTGGTGCCGTGGCAGAGGGCACTCTTCACCCAGACCTGGGGTTCAGAAATGACAGTTGTCCCAGAAAGGCTAGTGGTGATTGATATTGAAACACATTGGTCGTAAAACCACCAAAAGAGCAGTGGATAGTGAAGAAACAAACTGATGATTAAAATGTAGTCAAAGCCAGGTTTTCCTCTAAACCCTACATGGGCCAAGAGAGAGTAAACAAGAGCACAGAGTGATAATTTTTCTCCCAAAGCCTATTTTGTATCCAGGGTGCCTTTTAGTTTGGGTGCCATTTGTTGCTTCCGCAATTGCCCCTTTTTCTTTTATTTCCATTTTGATGATTACTGGCTAGTATAGTTCGATAATACGGATACATATAATAGCCTATCCAAAAGGACGGTGACTCCAGAGCTGCAGGCAGAGGCAGCTGTAGGCTATGTAAAGGTGGTGTGTGTCCTTTAATGGAAGAGAACTTGAGCACAGTAAAATATGTCCAGCATTCCATCAAACACACGAGAGCAGCTGCAGAATTGGCAGGCAGGGAACACTCTCTTTATGACCCGTGACAACCTCAATACGTATGTGGCATGTATGAGCTCTGGCAGCCTAACCGAAAAGCCGCTGCGATTAGCATGATGGCAGGGAAAATTGCATAAGGACTCAGAGCTCCACGGCATATGCACTTGGTTAAAACTCAGCCTCCACCGCCCCAACTTGTGAAAGCTCTAATGGGAAAGGGCTCTAAAGCTCACATAATTCCATGCAGAGGGGGCTGTTGATCACGGCTCTGCAGGAAGCTAATGGCTCAACGTCACGGCCATAATTTCATTGTAGTGGCCGTTGCTGAACCAAAAGAGAAAATGGAGAACTGAATAACTGTTATGAAAATATTTCCTCTCAAGCACACAAAACTTGTCAACTTAGCTGGAGTTGTATTCCTGCGAGCATAGGCCATCTTCTGGGCTGTCAAACCCAAAACCCTTGTGGGTGGCAAGATGATGTCATCCATGCTCAGCAGCTTGTAGTAATTTCCATTCCTGGCCCTGCTCAAGTGTTGAGATGATTGCTGTAAATGGAATCTAAGCTTACAGATGAAAGCCTCGCTTTCCTTTTCCATTGAGATCACAATACTCTCCTCTTCAACAGGATGACAATTGTGCTGTCACCAACATTACATCATACTATCTCCCTTGAAGTGGCATCATTTAAGCGTGTGAGCACAGCTGTGAAAACAAAACATATTTTGCTGTGAGCATGGGAAATCCTCAAGGCACATACTAATTGGTTTGCCTTTTTAAAAGTAATATAAAAAATGTAATGAATGACATGTTGCTGCTATGAGTTAGTCAGGAGGCACCGAGAGATCAGGCCTGGGCAGTGGCTGGAGCTCTCTTGCTCATGGGTCTCATGGTCATATCTTGTGTTAAAAAAGCACAGACAGGAAAATAAGAAAATGAAATTCACTGTGATAGTGAAACCAGGTGCCTCCTTCAAAGAGCTATGTATCAACAGGCAGAATTCATTCATTCTTGGGATGCACGTCTCCTTCCAAAAAGGAAGGATAATTCTGAAGCTCAGTATCGCCAAGTGAGGGAGGACTTGGATAGTGGTTTACTTTGCTAAAGCTGCCATAACAAAGTTCAACAGGCTGGGGGGCTTAAATACCAGAAAACTTTATTTGCTCACAGTTCTGGAAGCCGAGATCAAGGTGCTGGCCGGATGGTTTCTCCTGAGGCCTCTCTCCTTGACTTGCACATAGCCATCTTCTCCCTGTGTCGTCACATGATCTTCCCTCTGAGTGTGTCTGTGTCCTCATCTCCTCTTCTTATAAGGACATTGGTTCTGTTGAATTAGGGACCACCCATATGATCTCATTTTACTTTAATTACCTCTTTAAAGGCCCTGTTTCCAAATACAGTCACATTCTGAGTTATTGAGGGTTAGGACTTCAGCATATGGATTTGGTTGGGGTGAGGGGGACAATTCACCCCATAACAGATACCATCCGCAGAGTGCATGCCTCCCACCAGCTAAACCCAGGCATGCATTCAATGTGACTAGGCAGGATTGCAGTGGCGATCTAGCTTTAGCTCTAATGTAAAATTCTATTACTAGCCTTACTCACGTTTAAAAACCAGCTGTTATTATCTTACGCAAGAGACAAAGTTTAGAATCACTGTAGACACTTTTTTTCGAGGGAAAAAGTGGATTTCTTCCTTCACTTCTGCCATCAGAAGTTTCCAGGGTGTAGGGCATTTCTTAAAATCCATATGAGGCCGTCATTATTGTGTCTATTTTGCAGACAAAAAACTTTGCCAGCAAGTCTTTGGCAGAGACAGCCCTGTAACTCAGAAATTCCAGACTCCTCCAGCCTTAGTGACACAGATGTTAGCAGCTACCAGCTCTCCCTGGAAGGGACCCCAGCAGCTCCCTAGCTGCACTTAGCGACACAACACACCTCAGAATGCTGTGACTCTTTTCCTTTGATACAAAAGGGAGGGATGCCACCACGTGTGTTGGGATTTGGCTGGAACAAAGGGAATCACACCACTATGTTTATGAAAAATGCAAAAGATTTTTTTAATTGAGCAGAAAAGTTATTTTTACATCACTGGGGTTTGTTCGTCATTAAATGCATTTGGTATATTTTATATTATGTCTGACCTACATGTGTGGTTTATTCCAAGTTTGTAGAGTATACCAATATTTATAAAACAAATATGTTTCACAGGGCCTAGTTTCTTGCAGTTTCAGGTTTAGCCTAACTTCTTAAAAGTACATATAAAATGTTGACCTTGCAAAAGACAGGGAATTTTTCTCCAGGCTAGTCTCTGTTGTAAGATAAAGAATTGTAGCACAGCCAGGTTGCTGGCTCAGAGGACAGACAGGCTACTGATTGATATGTAAAGATACTGGGAAATTGCATAAGGAGAGAGAAGGTTTGCTAAGATCAAGCTTTTGTTGGTGGATTGACTTAACTTCTTGCAAATTGCATTATGGAATGTCACTTTGCTTGTTTTACTGAATGTTACCAGCCTATATTGTTAAACTATAACCCCACCCATGTTCTTTTCCTGTAACTTCCTGGTCTGGAGAATAAATGTGGGGTGAGAACCCCAGTTCTTGGTTAATTTCCCAAGGAAGGAATGCCTCGCTCTTGAGGGTTCTGGGAGATTAACCCCTTCGGGGCTTTTCACTGCTCAGAAGAGATGGGCTTTGAATAATCTTTTGCAGCTCTGTCACCCAGGGGAAGAGGGGTGACAAATCCGTGGGAGGCAAAGCAACACAAGTTTAATTAAACACTGAGCAAGAAGACACAACTGACAAAGTACTAGGTACTCAAGACCTAATTTTTAATGTTGGCCAGAAGGCACAAAGATCTCCCATTCATTTGTAAATATGAAGACTTAAGACCTTAACTTGATTTTGTTACCTTAGTGCAATCAGTTCTAAAACTGACTTAGCCTTTGGTCTTTACACATATGGTTAAAAAGAGAGGATAAAGGAGAAGGCAATGGTGATGAAATATGGACTGAAATTCTTTAAAAGGAGATTTTTATTTCTATGGAGATATAATTTACTACAAGTTTAAACAGAAGAGGAGAAAATATACTTTGTAAGTTTTGTTTATTTATTTATTGACATTACTCAAAGCTTTCCATAAGAGGCTCTGTTTATAAACAGCTTTAAAATTAATTTCATTGCTTTAGGTGCCAGAAATTTTGTTTTTTGGTTTTTGTGTCTTTTTTTAAAACAATTAAGGCTTTGGATAGATTTCTCTTTTTTTAAAATTTTGCTTTTTATTTTTTTTTTAGTTTTTATTTTTTTGTGATTATTGAAACATAATTGATTGTGCATATCTGTGGGGTACAGTGTTGAAAATCCATACTTGTGTGAAATATGTGATGCTCAAATCAGGATAATTAGTATATTAAACATTATACAGTATACTCATTTTTTGTGACCCTTTACCAATTTCTCACTAACTCCCCTCCCCCTCCCCCTTTCCCACCTCTGAGTGTCTCTGTTCTGTTCTCTCCTTTTGAAAATTCAACAAATTATTGTGATTGTTGTATCTTTTTAAAATTTATTTGTTTAGGGGGCTTGCCTGTGGCTCACTTGGGAGAGTGTGGTGCTGATGACATCAAGGTCACAGGTTTGGATCCCTGTATAGGGAAGGCCAGTTAGCTCACTTCAAAGAGCGTGGTGCTGACAACACCAAGTCAAGAATTAAGATCCCCTTACCAGACATCTTTTTTTAAAAAAGTTTATTATTTTTTAGCTCCCACTTATGAGGACATGTGATATTCTCTTTCTGTGTCTGGCTTTTTTCACTTAACATAATTTTCTCTTTATTCATCCATGTTGCTGAGAATGGCAGGATTTAATTATTTTTTATGGCAGAGTAGTATTGCATAGTGTATATATACCACATTTTCCTTATCCAGTCATCTGACAATGGACATTTAGGTTGGTTCCATATCTTGGCTATTGTAAATAGAGCTGTGATAAACATGGGTGTGCAGGTATCCCTTCGACATGGTGATGTCCATTCCATTAGGCGTATACCCAGCAGTGGGATTGCTGGATGTATGGTAGTTCTATCTGTGGTTGTTTGAGAAATCTCCATACTGTTTTCCATAATGTCTGCACCATTTTACAGTCCCACCAACAGTGGAGGAGGGTTCCCCCTCTGAATCCTCACAAGCATTTGTTATTCTCTATCTTTTTTTTTTTTTTAAACTCTTAGCGATGCTCAGACAGGCGTAGCCCCGGGAGGAACCCGGGACCGCAAGTGCGTTCGAAGTGTCGATGATCAATGTGTCCTGCAATTCACATTAATTCTCGCAGCTAGCTGCATTCTTCATCGACACACAAGCCGAGTGATCCACCGCTAAGAGTCCCTATATGGGATCCAAACCCGTGGCCTGGGTGTTATCAGCACCACACTCTCCCAAGTGAGCCACAGGCCAGCCCCGTTATTCTCTATCTTTTTGACAATAGCCAGTCTAATTGGGGTGAGATGATATCTCAATGTGGTTTTGACTTGCATTTCCCTGATGCTGAGTGATTTGAGCATTTTTTTCATGTGTCTGTTGGCCATTTGTATATCTTCCTTTGAGAAATGCCTATTCAGTTCTTTTGCCCATTTTTTAATCAGGCTACTTGGTTTTTTGCTGTTAAATTGTTTGAACTCCTTCTGTATTCTGGATATCAATCTCTTGTCTGACAAATAGTTTCCAAATATTTCCTGCCATTCTGTAAGTTATCTTTTTGCTCTGTTAATTGTTTCTTTTGCTGTGCAGGAGCTCTTTAGTTTGATATAATCCCATTTGTTTATTTTTCCTTTTATTGCCTGCACGTTGGGGTCTTATTCATAAAGTCCTTGCCCAGTCCTAATTCCTGAAATGTTTCCCCTATATTTTCTTTTAGGAGTTATATAGTTTCAGTCTTATATTTAAGTCTTTAATCCATTTTGAGTTGATTTTGGCATATGGTGAGAGGTACAGTTCTAGTTTCATTTTCCTACATAAGGTTGTCCACTTTTCCCAGTGTTTTTTTCATGTGTCTGTTGGCCATTTGTATATCTTCCTTTGAGAAATGCCTATTCAGTTCTTTTGCCCATTTTTTAATCAGGCTACTTGGTTTTTTGCTGTTAAATTGTTTGAACTCCTTCTGTATTCTGGATATCAATCTCTTGTCTGACAAATAGTTTCCAAATATTTCCTGCCATTCTGTAAGTTATCTTTTTGCTCTGTTAATTGTTTCTTTTGCTGTGCAGGAGCTCTTTAGTTTGATATAATCCCATTTGTTTATTTTTCCTTTTATTGCCTGCACGTTGGGGTCTTATTCATAAAGTCCTTGCCCAGTCCTAATTCCTGAAATGTTTCCCCTATATTTTCTTTTAGGAGTTATATAGTTTCAGTCTTATATTTAAGTCTTTAATCTATTTTGAGTTGATTTTGGCATATGGTGAGAGGTACAGTTCTAGTTTCATTTTCCTACATAAGGTTGTCCACTTTTCCCAGCGCCACTTATTTAAGAGGCAGTCTTTTCCCCAATGTATGCTCTTGTTGCCTTTGTCAAAGATCAGTAGGCTGTAAATATGTGGGTTGATTTCTGGGTTCTCTGTTCTGTTGCATTGGTCTGAATGTCTGTTTTTATGACAGTACCATGCTGTTTTGGTAACTATAGCTTTGTAGTATAATTTGAAGTCAGGTAGTGTCATGCCTCCAGCTTTATTTTTTTGCTCAAGATTGTTTTGGCTATTCAGGGTATTTTTTTGTTTCATATGAATGTTAGGACTATTTTTTCTATACTGGGAAGAATGTCATTGGTATTTTGGGGATTGCATTGAATCTGTAGGTTGCTTTGGGTAACATGAACATTTTCACAATGTTAAATCTTCCAATCCAAGAACATGGAATATCTTTCCATCTTTTTGTGTCCTCTTTAATTTCTTTCAACAGTGATTTGTAGTTCTTTTTGTATAAATCTTTCACCTGTTGGTTAAATTGATTCCTAGGTATTTTATTTTTTTTGATGACTATTGTAAATGGGCTTGCTTTCTTGATTTCTTTTTCTGCTAGTTCTTTGTTGGAGTAGAAAAATGCTACTGGTTTTTGTGTTGAGTTTGTATCCTACAACTTTACTGAAATCATTTATCAACTCTGAACTTTTTTTGTAGAGTCTTTATGTCATCTGCAAACAGGGACAGTTCGACTTCGTCTTTTCCAATCTGGATGCCCTTCATTTCTTTCTCTTGCCTGATTGCTCTGGCTAGTTCCTCCAGTACTATGTCAAATAGGAGTGGTGAGAGTGGGCATCCTAGTGTTGTTCCTGTTCTTAAGTGAAAAGTTTTCAGCTTTTCTCCATTCAGGATGATATTGGCAGTGGGTTTGTCATATATGGCTTTTACTGTGTTGAGATATTTTCCCTCTATGCCTAATTTGCTGAGAGCCTCTATCATGAAGTGATGTTGAATTTTGTCAAATGCTTTTTCTGCTTCTATTGACATAATCATGTGGTTTTGTCCTTGGTTTTATTGATGTGGTGTATCACATTTATTGACATGCATATGTTGAACCATCGTTGCATCTCTGGAATGAATCCCACTTGATCATGTAGTATAATTTTTTTTATGTGTTGCTGTATTCTGTTTGATAATATTTTGTTGAGAATTTTTGCATCTATGTTCATCAGGAATATTGGCCTGTAGTTTTGTTTTTTGTTGTTGTATCTTTATCTAGTTTTGGTATCAGGGTGATGATGGCCTCATAGAATGAGTTTGGGAGAATGGCCTGTTTCAATTTTTTGGAATAGTTTGAAGTGAATTGGTATTAATTGCTCACTTAAGGTTTGGTGGAATTCAGTAGAAAAGCCATCCAAACCTGGGCTTTTTTTGTTGGGAGACTGCCGTTGATTGCTTCAATCCTGTCACTTGTTATTGGTCTGTTCAGTTTTTCTATTTCTTCTTGGTTCAGTCTTGCTACTTCTTACGTGTCCCGAAACTTATCCTTTTCCTCCAGTTTTCAAGTTTGTTGGCATACAGTTATTTATAATAATCTCCAGTTATTCTTTGTATTTTTGTGGTATTGGTTTTAATGTCTCCTTTTTCTTTTCTGATTTGTTATTTGGGTCTTCTCTCTTCCTTTTTTAGTTAGCCTAGTTAATGGACCACTTAGTTGATCTTCTCAAAAAGACAACTTTTTATTTCATCTATCTTTTGTATCATTTTGGGGGGTCTCTATTTGATTTAGTTCTGCTCTGATCTTAATTATTTCTTTCCATCTACTAATTAGGGGATTGGATTGTTCTTGTTTTTCTAGTTATTTGAGGGGTAACATTAGGTTGTTTATTTGAAATCTTTCTATTCTTTTGATGTAAGCATTTATTGTGATAAACTTCCCTCTTAGTACTGCTTTTGCAGTATCCCACGGGTTTTAGTGTGATGCATCTTTATTTTCATTAGTTTCAAGAAACTTTTTGATTTCCTGTTTAATTTCTTCTTTGACCCATAGGTTGTTCAGAAGCATGTTGTTGAGTTTCTATGTATTTTTATAGTTTCCATGGTTTTGCTCATTCTTGATTTCTGGTTTTAATCCATTGTGGTCTAAAAAGATAATTGGAATGATTTCAATTTTTAAAAATTGGTTGAGACTTAATTTAAGACCTAAAATGTGATCTATTTTTGAGAATGTTCCATGTACTGATGAGGAGAATGTATAATATGTAGTTGTTGGATAAAATGTTCTGTAGATATCTGCCAAGTCCAATTGGTCTGAAGTGCCATTTAAATCCTGTGTTTCTCTGTTGATGTATTGCCTAGATGATCTGCCCAATGCTGAGAGATTGGTGTTCATGTCCCTGACTATTATCATATTGGGGTCTATTACTTTCTTTACGTCTCACAGTATTTGCTTTATATATCTGGGTGCTCCAGTGTTAGGTGCATATATATTTATGATTGTTGTGTCTTCTTGCTGGATAGATCCCTTTATCATTATATAATGGCCTTCTTTGTCTCTTTTTATGGTTTTTGGTTTAAAGTCTATTTTATCCTATATAAGAATAGCTACTACTGCTCATTTCTGGTTTCCATTTGTGTGTTATGTCTTTTTCCATCTCTTTACTATTACTCTGTGTGTGTTTTTACAGGTGAGGTGAGTCTATTTTAGACAGCATATAGTTGGGTCTAACTTTTTATTCCAGTCATTGGTCTGTGTCTTTTGAACTGGGAATTTAATCCATTTACATATAGGGTGATTAGTGAAAGGTATTGTCTTACTCCTAGCATTTTATTGATTTTGGTTTATCTTTTTCTTTTTTCTTCCCTTTTATTGTTTGTCTTTGTTTGCTGGTTTTTTGAGGTGGTAAGATATGGATTCTTTCTCTCTTGTTTATATATTTTTTTCTACAAGTGGGTTTTGTTCTTTCTTGTGTATTTCTGGTAGTGATTATCATTTTTTGGATTCCAGATGCAGAACTCCCTTGAGGATTTCTTGTAGGGCTGGTTGTGTGGTGGTGAACTCCCAAAGTAATTTTTTGTCTGCTAAATACAATATTTTTCCCTTGTTTCTGAAGGCTAGCCTTGCTGGATATAGTATTCTTGGCTGGCAGATTTTTCTTTTAGTATTTTGAATATATCATCACATTCATTTTTGCCCAGAGTTGAGAACTCTGCTGTTAATCTGATGGGGACTCCCTTATAGGTGACTTGACACTTTTCTCTTGCAGTTCTTAGGATTCTCTCTTTGTCTTTGAGTTTTGTCAGTTTGATTTATGTGCCTTGGAGAGGACCTTTTAGGGTTAAATCTGTTTGGGGATCTTTGAGTCTCCTGTATCTAAAGGCCCATGTCTCTTCCTCTGCCTGGGAAGTTTTCTGGTATTGTTTTGTTGAATAGGTTCTCAATGCCTTTTTCTTTCTCCTTTCCTTCAGGAACACTATGATTTGTGTGCACTTAAGGTTGTCTGCTGTCTGTCTTTGATTTTCTTCATTTAAAAAAAATTGCCTTTTTTTCTTTGTCTGCCTGGGTTATTTCAAGAAGACTATCTTCAAGATCAGAAATTTTTTCTTCTGCTTACTCTAACCTGCTGCTTAAGTTCTTGGTTGTGTTTTTTATTTTGCTGAATGAATACTTCAGTTCCAGGAGTTCTGCTACATTCTTTTTTAAGGTATGATCTCTTTGTAAATTTCTCTTTCATATTCCTGAATCCTTTTTCTTTTTTTGTTGTGTTTTCTAACTGAGTCGTCTCATATCTCATTGAGTTTCCTTAACATTGTTGCTTGGAATTCATTTGCAATCATTTCAAGGGTTTTCTGCTCTAGGGATCTGGTACTAAATAACTATTGTACTCCTTTGGTGGTGTCATTTTTTATTTTATTTTATTTTATTGTATTGTATTGTATTTTTAGTATCTCTGTGTTGATGTATGGTCATCTGGTAGAGCAGATGCTTTTTCTATTACTCTGGAGTGGGCTTTGAGGACAGAGACTTCCTCCTGTACATGTATTTCATATTGACCATTGAGTAGGGTGTTTTAGTATTGGATCCAGTACACACAGTAGTGTAGTCTCCATGTGGGTACTTCATCCATATTCAGTGTTGAAGTTGCATCTGAGTGCCTCCATGGCCTAGGCACTAGGGCACTTAGTGATTGCTTGCTGAGGTTAGTGACACTGTGTTGGTTCATCAAGGACATGGGTAAGTTCTTGAGTTCTTGGGAGAATCACCTTGGTACCCTGTCACTCTTTGGCTGGGGTGGGTGTACTGGGTGGGCTTGTTAGCACCCACCTAGCATTCTGTGACCCTGGGCAGGCTTGTTGGCATCCCAGCTAGTGTCCTGTGACCCTGATGGGGTATACTGGAGCTCCTCAGTTTGAATGGGTGAGCCTGGGTGGGGTTTCTCTTTTCTCTTTCCTATAGGCAAAGGCTCTTCCTGGGTCCTTGCTTCCCCCAGTTGGGGGATGGGTTGGTAGTGATTGGGTATTTTCTTTCTAACCTTGTTTGGGTATCCTGGGTTTCTGCACTCTCAGGGGTTTCTGCATGTGTCTCTGCCCAGATCAGGGCAGTTGCATGGGCTGCACACGTACCTCCCAACCCCAGGTGTGCCAGCCTAATTCTCCCTGTGGGTTGGGCCACTGAGTTGCAGGTCTGTGCTTGTTCATCTCTTTCCCCTTGTTCTGCTGGTGACTCTCCCTGTGTCAATGCAGTCTAGTGGCTGGTGGGCCACCTACATGCTGGTCGTGGCTGCTGCTGTGGCATTGAGCTGGCCTTACAGAAGCAGTGGCTATGGCACAGAAGCAGTATCAGCAGCAGTGGCAATGGCTGTCCATGGCTCCTGCTGAGGTCGCCGAGGCCCCTCATCCTATCTGCTAGAAATGTTGACTCAAACAAAGGAAGTTTTGATATGATGAGTCATTATTCTTTGGAAGTTAAGAAGAATGCTTCTTTAGACATTTGAACATATAGCACTGAGAATTTTTTTTCATAGGTAGTTACTAATTTACTCTGCATTGTTGTACATATAATAGGTAGTACAACTATTTATAAAATAAAATAAAATAGGGGCTAAGGAGTCTTTCATTGGATAGAAAGGGTATTAACTTTTGTTGAACTTCTTAACTTAAAGCAAACCTATTCACAAATTTATTCTCTTTAATTGTGGAGGAAATGCCTAACTTACAGTCGACTTAATCTATAATGCAGAAAGAGATCAAAAGTTCTAATTTTTCATTTTACATGTGCTATCTGGAAGGGCCATGTTGTTTAAAAGCAAAGGAAGGAAAAAACTGCTATGATAGTACACCTAAGATAATTATGTTCTCATTTGAAAAAGATGTTCTGAAACATTGAGGTAAAGATGCTTGGTTTGGGGGACACAATTTATGTCTAAATAATCATTCCCCACCAATGCTTAAATAGATAAAGTAAGAAATATAAAATTAGGAAAAGCACTCATTTATACAGAAAGCTAAGGAAGCCAACATCAAAATGGCAGAGACAGTTCCCACCCTAGAAGGAATGGCATTCTGGGAATAAAAGGGTAAAGATCTGGTCCCTGTGAGTTTCTGGGTTTAGAGGGCTGAAGGGCTGAGTTCTGGAGAAAAGGGTGGGCTGTGAAATTAACCTGGTGCTATCTGAATGTTTATGTACCCCCAAAATTCATATGTTGAAACCTACCCCTCAATGTGCTGGCATTAGGAGGTGGGGCCTTTGGGAGGTGATTAGGTCCTGAAGGTGGAGCCCTCGTGAATGGGATTAGTGCCCTTATAAGAGAGGCCCCAGAGACCTGCCTTTCTCCTTTCACCACATGAGGACACAGCAAGAAGCTATGATATCTATAAAGCAGAAAGAAAGTGCTCACCTGACACTGAGTCTGCTGGTGCCTTGATTTTGGACTTACAGCCACCAGAACCATGAGCAGTTTATAAGCCACCCAGTCCATGCTACTCTGTTATAGCAGCCAGAGCTGCCTAAGACGTGGAACCAAAAGTGCCGCATGAAGTCTGCTCAGATGTGTGGACTGCTGGGATCCCCTGTTTATGGGGTCAGTGCAGGACTCAGAGGTCCAGATCACTGTAATTAGTAAAGATCTGTGGTTCTGTAGCTCTAGAAAGGAAGTTTCCCAAAGTGTAAAGGTGCCCACAATTGTAGTGATGAACAGCCTGGTAAAATTGGGCTGGAGACTGGGGAGCAGGGACCACCATGCTGAACAAGAAGCTGTTGGTGGTGGTAGGAGCAGCATTCCTGGATGGTGGTCTCACCCAAAGCCCAGGCTTTGCTGACACAGTAACAGTTGTATAGATAAACTGGGCTAAAGAGGCAGATATTTATGTGCCAGATCAGAGGCCTGGCCTCAACAAGCCTGGTGCCAGGCAGAGTGGTTTTACTATAAACAGAGAAGAATTATAGAGATGAAGTCCCCTAGTCAGCACAGCCTGTGGCACAAGTGATCTCTGTCATCCTCAGACTGGATCACTGGATTCATGGCAATCAGTAAGCAAGAATAAAACCAATATGGTATCAATGGAAAGATTCTTTATCATGAAATACCACCAGTAAGTTTCAGAGAAAAGGTATATTTTTAAAAAATATTTTTGGCACAAAGCAGTGAATTTCAGGCAGCATCTGATTTTTACTCTTGCTGATATTTAAGAAATATGGTTTCCATAAAATAAGATAAACTGTAAGATGACATGACAACAGAGGATTAAATTGAGAAGTAAGTAGAACCATAAAGGGAAATAAATGAGGTATTGAAGTGTTTTAGAACTAAACAGATAATATCAGAGTTTCAAAATGCATTAGAAGCAGTAAAGAGCAGAATCAGACCTGCCAAAAATGATTTCAGGAATACAGAAGATAGCCTAGAAAACATGTATACCATAATACAAAAAATAATGCAAGCAAAAGAATATGGGAGATTTTGTGGTCATACAATGGATAGATCCAACCTGTGGATAACTGATATTTCTAAAGAAGACACCAGGAGAAATGGAAGAAAAGCAGTATTTAAAGACAGATAAAAGTTCCTAGAAACCTAAATCTCCCAATTAAAATAGTCCACTGGCTACTAGGCAAAATAAAGAGGTTCAAACACTGAGCATACCCTGGTGAGAATTTTTTTTTAAGTTTATTTATTTATTAATATTACTATATTTTTACATTCTAAGATGTTGTGGAGCAGTTAGGGGAGGAGAAGGGGAGGGGGAAGAAAATAAGGTGGGAGAATGAGGAAGTAGAGGGGTGTGCTAGAGGCCCATGGCACCCTCCTCATTCCTACAGGGGAGACCAGGGGGCTTCCAGTGGTGGCTTGGTCATTGCTGGGCTGGATGCAGATGTCAGGGGGTGTGGCTGAAGCCCTTGGCCCCCCCACTGCCCTGGCACAGGAGCCCAGAGTGCTTCCTACCGCAGCTCAGTGGTTGTCCCTCGGCTGGTTGCAGGTGTTGGGGGGCATGGCTAAGGCCCCCAGCCTTTCCCCCTCCCTGTCTTGGGAGCCCAGGGGGCTTCTGGTCCTTCTAGGTGTTAGAGGTTTTCTTTGGTGAGTGAGACCTTTACTAATTAATATCAAACTTTGTCTCTGACCTGTGGGTATTTTGTTTTTTCTTTCAGTTCTGTGTTGGATTATTAGCTGTTCCCACCACTTAAACTCTGCACTGGAACAAATTTGTTGTCCTTTGCTTACTTCTAAAATGGGGGACCTTCCTATGGGAACCAGCACTTGAGCCCTGTGGTTTAGTTGAATTGCTGCTTTGCTGCTGATTCCCTGGGGAAGGCTTTTTGTGCACTTCAGGATTTAATTGTTGACTTTTTAAGCACTTCCGGGTCTTATGAGATCCGGTGAACCTGGGTTGTGTAGAAACTCTGTTCTGGGCCTGAGACTTTTCAGCAAACTGCACCCCCTACAGATCTATATTTCTGACCAGTCTCCACAGAGTGGCCCTGTGCTGATTGGAGGGCAGGTCACCTGTCCATGTTGTGCCCCAATGTTCCTCCCATGGCCCATCTCCCCCACCACCCACACTCCAAACAGTTCCCATGGGACAGTGCGCTGGTCCCTTGCAATGACTCACTGGCCTCTGAGTGGGTCCTTTTTTCAGTTGTGGCTCCTCACTACTATGCGTATCCATGGGAACCCTGTTAGTGGTCCTGCTGGCCTGAGGGCCACCAAAGCCCTCTTCTCCCCTGTAGCCTCCAAGCAACTTCATATGAAGGGTACAACTTTTGTGGTTGGCCAGTACAGGGATCTGATGACTTTTTCTCACAGTTTGCATCTCTCTGTTGAAATTTTCCTTCTCTTTATGCATGTTGTACATTTTTTCCCCTACAGCATCTAACGTATGAATCATAATTATATTTAAATTCCTTGTCTGATAGCTCCAATTCCTGGGTTCTCTCTGAGTTGGCTGTGTTGAGATTGCGTTGTCTATCAACTTTGGTTGTTTTTATCTTCGTGTGTGTGTGTGTGTGTGTGTGTGTGTGTGTGTGTGTGTGTGTGTTGTGACTTTTGATTGAATGTTGGATATCATGTGTAGAGT
>NW_007734914.1:0-1087 GCF_000696425.1 Galeopterus variegatus
GTAAACAACATGCTACTGAGTGGCATATGGGTAAAAGAAGAAATTAAACAGGAAATAAAAAAAAATTCTTGAAATTAATGAAAATAAGGACACACTTGGGTATCCATACCACACCAGTGAGATAAAGAAAAAGCACTACTAAGAAGGAAGATTATTGCTATACTGACATCAAAAAAATAAAAAGACTACAAATAAATAGCTAACTATCACTACATCTCAAAGATCTAGAAAAAACAAGAACAATCAAATCCCCGAATTAGTAGACAGAAAGAAATAGGTAAGATCAGAGCAGAATTAAATGAATTAGAGATTAAAAAAATACAAAGATCAATAAAACAAAAGTTTTTTTTTCAGAAAATAATCAAAATAGAGAAACCATTAGCTAGAATAACGTAAAAAAGAAAAGGCCCAAATAATAAAAATCATAAATTAAAAAAAGAAACATTAAAATCAGTACCACAGAAATGCAAAGAATCTTGACAGACTATTATGAACAACTATATGTCAACAAATTTGAAAACCTACAGGAAAAGAATAAATTTCTGGACACACACAAACTACCAAGACTGAACCAAGAAGAAACAGAAAACCTGAACAGACCAATAACAAGCAATGAGATTGAAATACTAATCAGCAGTCTCCAAACAAAGAAAAGCCAAGGACCAGATGGCTGTACTTCTGAATTCTACCAAGTCTTTAAATAGAAATTAATAACAATTCTCTTCAAAATATTCCAAAATTTAAACAGAGACTGTTCTTCCAAACTCATTCTCTGAGGCCAGCATCACTCTGATACCCAAATCAGACAAAGATCCAATATATAAAAAAAAAACAACTACAGACCAAAATCTTTGATGAACATAGACACAAAAATATTCCAAAAAATATTAGCAGAGTACAGCAGCACATAAAAAAAGATTATAAATCATAATCAAGCGGGACTCATCCCATGGATGCAAGGATTTCTGTGTTCAACAGAAATCAATAAATGTGATACACACCAACAAAATCAAAGAAAGTATCAGATTATCCTGATTTGATCATCACATACTGTACACAAATATTGAAAGTCACCTCTGTACTCCAC
>NW_007734914.1:2529-4260 GCF_000696425.1 Galeopterus variegatus
TTCTCCACAGAAAGAGAAAAAAAGAATTCTAACATTCATTTGGGATACAAAAGACCCCAAATAGCCAAAGCAATCCTGAGTAAAAAAGACAAAGTCAGAAGCATTACTCTACATGACTTCAAATTATGCTACAAAGCTATAGTAACCAAAATGGCATAATACTGGCATAAAAAGAGACACACAGGACATTTGAACAGAATAGAGAACCTAGAAATCAATCCACGTACTTACAGCCAACTGATCTTTAACAAAAGTGTCAAAAGCATACACTGGGGAAAAGAAAACCTCTTCAATAATGGTGCTGGGAGTCCTGGACATCGATGTGTAGAAGAATGAAACTAGACCTGTACTTCTCACCACACGTGTGTGGTAAGGGGTTATATGAGAAATTTCTGTACCTTCCCCTCAATTTTGCTGTGAACCTAAAACTGCTCTAAAAAATAAAGTCTATTTAAAAATCATATCATTAATATGGTAAATTGAAAAATATTAACCATTATTTGCTGACACTTTATGAGAATTAGATACCTTTACCTTGCTGAACTCAAATCATATAGGAATGCCTATGTGATTTGATTTTTTCATTAAAATATGAGTAGAGTAAAATATATACTTTCAGGAAGAAGCTGTGAGAGCCAGAAAATGCTTTGGCATGTTCTCCTTTCTGTCTGCCATGAAAACTGGCCAGGCTTCATATGAAGGCTGTTTTGTCAACCTGGGTCCGTAAGTCAGGGAGTTATAGATCAGAGCCTTGGCTAAACTGCAGTGAATCACCATTATGAGAAGGAAACAAACCTTTGTTTTATTATCGCCTGAGCTTTTTGAACTGCATAACCTAGTTCATATTGGAAGAAATCAATACCAGAAGTCTGTTTTGGCTTAACTCAAAGGTATATGGAATTGTCTTTCAAGCTGGGATGGGTGTAATGAGGAAACTGTTCCTGGTAGAAGGAGGACAGTTCATATTATTTTATAGTTTTAATGCAGTAAAACTGGTGTCCTCCATAATTTAGAAAGTAAACAGCATATCTAATACATGTATAACAAATTGAAGTGTAGGAAACAGAACAGTAGAAAAACAATGGAAGTACTGTGTTAGTTAGGTGTATCAAAAAAAAATGCTATTTTGCATGCAAGAACAAAATTCTCACAAATAGTCAAACATTCTTGTAAGGGAGAAGAGGCAACTAATTTTTTGCCCAATCAGTAAAAAATAAAATATTTTATTTTAATATATTTTTTAAAAGCCTACAAAATTTTTCACTAAGATTTACTGTGAACAGAGCTATCACCTTGGACTAAAGAGATTGAATTTGATTTATAAAACAACCTTGGGCCTCCGACTTCCTATGATAAAAGCAAAGGAAAAGAACTGTGACTACCAAGGAGGGAAAATTATTCAGTGTTGTCCTCAGATACAGCAAAGATAAATGTAAGAAAAACAAAAAGAGCATCCAGAGGGTGAAGCTAAGGATCACAAAAAAGAAATGAGTGCTGGGCCAGCCCGGTGGCGCACTTGGTAGAGTGCGGCACTTGGGAGCGCGGTGGTGCTCCTGCCGAGGTTTCGGATCCCATATAGAGACCGGTCCGCTCACTGGTTGAGCGCGGTGTGGGCGCAACACCGAGGGTAGTGATCCCGTTACCGGTCATGAAAAAAGACAAAAAGGAAAAAAAAAAAAAAAGAAATGAGTGAGGAAAATACTTCTAAGTAGTGACATCAGAGTCTAATCA
>NW_007734914.1:5142-8443 GCF_000696425.1 Galeopterus variegatus
GGGTTGCGATCCCGTTACCGGTCACGAAAAAAGACAAAAAGGAAAAAAAAAAAAGAAATGAGTGAGGAAAATACTTCTAAGTAGTGACATCAGAGTCTAATCAAGGAACATTTTCTACCCCTAGTTTTGGGTTACTTTTAACATCTGAACAACCAAATTTCAATATTTCTATAAACCAAGGAATACTGTATGCCTTCTGGTTTTTTATTTTCTAAGATTGTGTTTGTTTATTGTGATCATATTATCCAGGTCCCACTCTTATTTAATGACAGTACAGGATGGGGCAGGTAGTTTTTCTTTTCAATTTGCAGGATTATGTATTAAGAATGTACTGCAAAACCTGAAGAGATTACTGTGATCTACCCTTACACTTTGTGCTTTTAGACCTACGCAGTACTTGGATGGAACCATGGTTCCAGGGAATGAAGATTTGGGGGTGATAATCTGCCTGTGGGAGGGAGAAGATACTAAATACATAGTGACCAGAAATGTGCACCATTTTTTATTTATTTATTTTTGATGGCTGATGGGTATAGGGCAGAAATGTGCACTTTTATAAACTGAACTAGTATATTCTTCACAAATATTCCATTCTCCTTCCTACGGGAGTATTATATATATCCACACCATGTTAAACTCAGATCATTCATGGAAGTGACATCTGTCATTTCTGGTCACAAACTTTGTGGTCCCATTCATGGTTTTCCATATCTTTTCTTTCTGCTGCTGTGATTGTGGAAGCATTTGATGAAACATTGCCTTCNTCTAAGATTGTGTTTGTTTATTGTGATCATATTATCCAGGTCCCACTCTTATTTAATGACACTACAGGATGGGGCAGGTAGTTTCTCTTTTCAATTTGCAGGATTATGTATTAAGAATGCACTGCAAAACCTGAAGAGATTACTGTGATCTACCCTTACACTTTGTGCTTTTAGACCTACGCAGTACTTGGATGGAACCATGGTTCTAGGGAATGAAGATTTGGGGGTGATAATCTGCCTGTGGGAGGGAGAAGATACTAAATACATAGTGACCAGAAATGTGCACCATTATTTATTTATTTATTTTTGATGGCTGATGGGTATAGGGCAGAAATGTGCACTTTTATAAACTGAACTAGTATATTCTTCATAAATATTCCATTCTCCTTCCTATGGGAGTACTATATATGGATATATATAATGGATATAACACCATGTTAAACTCAGATCATTCATGGAAGTGACATCTGTCATTTCTGGTCACAAACTTTGTGGTCCCATTCATGGCTTTCCATATCTTTTCTTTCTGCTGCTGTGATTGTGGAAGCATTTGATGAAACATTGCCTTCTTAGCCTTCACCCATGAGTGCCTCAGGTAGACAGAAGCCTATGTATGTAATGACATGTCACGTAAGTGAGAGATAAACTTTGCTGTTTGAAGCCTTTGAGATATTTCAGGTGGTTTGTTACTACAACATAATCTACCCAATTCTAACTTACTCCATCCCTCCCCTCCCCCATGTGCCTTATTAAAAATAATAAAATCCAATTTAATCTAGTAAAGACTCCTCAGAGAATGTCATTAAACTCTGGTCAGGGATAAATTTAATTATTATAAGCCAAACATAGTGATCTTATCACTCTCATCAATGATTGCTTTATTCTTGTGCATTTGACAGTATTCTAGTTGTAAGAAAAATAGGTTCAGGGCTTCTGAAAAAAGTTGTGTCTTATGAAATGAGACACATGTTGTCTGGACATATATATTCTGGGTATTCTACTAGATACTTTTTTCCCCAGATAGATTGCTAATAATTGCAGCAATCATCTTGAAAACAAAAGGGCTAATGAAAATTCAAAGCCTACATGAGTATGGTAGAGCAAAAGATAGAGGAATACTTTATAATGTCATTGACCCATTGTATTTATTAACCAACTCAATAATTCTATCACGAGCCTTTTTGTTATGAGAGTTAATAGTTTTGTGTTGATTAAATCAGGTAAATTAGGATTTAGTTTATTTTGACTAACATAAATAGGTGAGATAAAAAAAAAGCCATTCCACTAAATTATAAAAAATAAATAAATACAGAAATCGTATTAGCTAGTCTGTGTTGCCTTATCAAAGATAAATGCATAATTCTTATTGCTATATTGAGAAATGTCATGCAAATTTATTGTCTACTATCATATAATTCAAGATAACTTGATACTTCAAACTAAGAACCACCAAATTATCGGTAAGCAGTAACTACATTGGTTGAAACTACTATTTGTTTGGGATTTTTAATTATAAATTTCATGAAATAAGAGACTCTCTAGTGAGAAATAAGTCATATGTTTTTAAAACTGCAGGGAACAATTTTTACTGTTTAACTATTAAAACAACCTGGGGGAGCTCTAGTGTGTTAATATAAACTGATATCTCTTAGTAATTTTTTGATTATATAAATATTAATATTAGAAGGAAGGTAGAACACAATGGGTTAGCTAGTTCACTGGGGAGTTTGTATTAGATTGAGATAATATATATGCAAAAATAAAGTAGAAAGGTATCATAGTGTCTCTGTGTGTGTGTGTGTGTGTGTGTGTGGTATGTGCAGTGTTTGTGTGGGGTGTGTGTGCATGTGTGTATGAAGGGGGTGAGGAGGAAGAGTGTAGTAGAGATGGTCTTTGCAGATTCTATTTTTGGACTATTATATAGGCTGCCTGGAAGCTGGCTCTAGCCTACGGGAGACTTGAAGAGAAGATTAGAGGGTGGACTAAAGTGAGAATACAAGATATTTCTCTTCTCCCCTCTGCTTTGGGAAGCTTCTCCTAGAGCAGCACCACTCTTTCTTCCATGGTCTCTGCTAAAACCTAAATAAATCCAACTTAACCTGGAAACCCTGTCTAGCAGCTGGGATCAAGTAACACAGATTCTCTCATTTTGCTCCTCCTCTTTGGGATAGTAACTTCCTCCTGTTGTTAATCTCTGGATTGTTTGGCTTCTCAGTTCTTTCATTACCTAATTAACTAATTAATTAAAATTAACTAATTAATTAAAATCCCCTTAATTAAATTCCATCTGTTTGAGATACGTGTGGTTTCTGTTTTTCTGATTGGGCTCTGGTGTCCACAACTTACAAAACTACACAAGGTGTAAGCTCTGTGTATTGCTCTGACTTATCTCCTGCCACTCTTTCCTTAATACATATTCTTCTCACCACAGTTTCTTCCTTCTCCATTCATACTTTCTTTTTTCCTTCTTTCCTTCCTTCTCTCATTCTTTCTTTTAGTTTTTCCTGTTGCTGAATTATACCAAGCATGTTCCTATC
>NW_007734914.1:10128-13024 GCF_000696425.1 Galeopterus variegatus
AAGGCAGAGGCAGGGCAGGCAACGCCTCCAGTTGGCCTGCTGTGAATAGAATAGACCACAGCATAGACTCCATGTGAAGCTCACCAAGACGGTGATTCAGGTACTCAGGATCGACCAAAGCCAAAATAATTTAATTAACTTTTTAGTCTTCCATTCAGTTGTAAGGATTCTGGAGACTTGTTTCAATTCCCCCAAATTAATCACCTTAGTGAAGTACGTCATTTAACAACTATTTGTCAAACAGTACAAAGACAACCCTCAAAGAAGCTTTGCATTCTGCAAAGTTCTTGAGCTCTGCAGACTACCAGTTCAATTGCTTGAGAATTTATGTGAGATAAAATTAGTGTGCGCAAAATTTTTTAAAAAAGAATACATGCAGACTCATACAGACTTCTGCATGACTCATGCACAAGAGAGATCTTGTAACACAAGCATAAAAAATTATCAAATCTAGAAAATTATACACAAGGAAAATAATTCAAATTGGCAAAATATTTCAAAAAGTTGTTTCAGACACAGTGTCTGAGAAGGAAAGTTCGGCTCCCACAAACCCTGCAAATACAATTCAAAACACACATGTCAACAACAGTGTTTCTCAGTGGCTATATGGGGACAGAGTGATTTACTCACTGACTTGAAGTATAACAAGAAAACTGGCCTGTTCGCTTGATTAGCCATAGAGGGTGTCAATCCCTGGGAGCAATTCTGCAATAGGTACCAGTCCAAATCTTCGGGACCTCTAAAAAGCCTTTGACCCGGCAAGAAAAGAATCCATGGAGTAAGAAGAAGAAAAAGGAGAAAGAAGAAGAGGAGGAGAAAGAGGAGGGTAAGAACAGAGAGGAGGGTGAGGAGGATGAGTGTTGGAGAAGGAAGAGGAGTAGCAGGAGGAAGTTCTAGTAAAAGAAAAATTAGTTTTCTTCATAAAACAAACTGAAAAAAGTTGATTTTAATTTTAAAGCTTATGTTTTGTGTGACATGGACCATATCCCAGATGACTACACACTCAGTGTAAAGATGAACAAGGAATAAACTTACCCCCCAAAGGAAAGTAAAACTGTTTACCCTGGTATTGAGGAAGGGAAAAAAAAATTCTACCTTAGAATTCACAATTCAAAAGCAGCCACCAGTGAGTTTTAGGCCCAAATGCATACTATTGTGTCATCCACGATCATGAGCACAAAATATCGAACATAAAATGTTGCCAAATTGATGATGTCCTTGGGTGATTGGCAGAAGAAAATGCAAATATAATTTGAATGAATACAGTTTCAATTCAGGCAGCAAATCATTTCTATAGATAAAAAGTTCGGAGTCAAATATCACAAAACACACAAAGAAGTAGGATAAGTGAGGATAAACCAGAATGAACTACACTATAAAACTCACAAATCCCTCCGATACTGGCATAATCAGACATAATATGTATAATAACTGTGCCTGAAGTGTAATAATGCAATAGTGAGTCAGAAGGATGGATCTATATAAAAAAAGATTAAGATAATTGGAAAACAAACATAAGAACTATAAAAGTTAAAATAAAAAGATAATTAAAAACACAGTCAGTTGGCTGATATAACAGATTAGACACAGTTGTGAACCATATTATTTAAGTAGAAGATCAGAAAATAGGCAAACATGCAACACAGAAAGAACAGACACTGAAAATAAGAAATTTTGATTGAGAGTGATGGAAGACAGAGCCAGTGGGTATAACATTAATGGAACATGAAGTCCTCTGTTAGATTTTTCAAAATGAGACTTAGAACGTGGAAAACAAAGATATCTTAAAAAAGATGACACAGCAGTACAAGGAATGAATAGGGAGGAATAAAGGTAGATAGATAGACAGATGATGGATAGAAAGATAGATGCAAACGCATATGCTAATCATTATTTAAAAAGAAAACGCAAGATATGAGGCTGTACTTTTAGAGGAGATAGAAAACATGGAAAAATAATAAAGACCGTAATATTTCCTCAAGTGTAATTTTAATATTGTTTTCACTTTGGGAATGAGTAAATATTTAACATATTTGAAATATAAGATAAAAAATGCAATTATAAAATTTAACTGTATACCAATTTATGGCAACCACATGCATCAGTTTTCAATTTATGTAACAGATTATTGGCTTTGAACAAAACAAATTCACTACTTTACAATTCTGTAGATCAGAAGTCTGGTACAGGTATCACTCGGCTAAAATTAAGATGGCAGACGGCGGTCGTATTTCTTTCTGAAGGGTTTAGGATCGAATCCATTGCCTGTTTCTGTTGAAGAAATTCATTTTCTTGCAGTGGTAGGATTGAGGCCTCTGTTTTTTTGTTTGTTTTGTTTTGTTTGGGAATAACCAGAGGGATGTTCTCAACTTCTGGAGGTGGGATATTCTTTAGTTTATGGCCCTGTCTGCCCATGTTCAAATAAAAGAGATAGAGAGTCCTGCTCATGTTAGATTCTTCTGTCCAGTCCTCTGCCTTTACTACCTGTTCTAAAATCTCGTGTGATTAGATTGGGTCCACTGGGATAATCCAGGAGATCTCCCTATTTTAACGTTTTTAAGGTTGGCTGATTATTATCTTTAATTCCACTTGTGACTTTAATTCCCATTTGTGATGTAAGGAAACATATTCACAGATTCTTTGTTTAGAATGCAGACATCTTTGCAGTACTCGCATATCACAGGAAAAATATTTTATTTTAGGGCCGGCCCTGTGGCGCACTCGGTAGAGTGCAGCGGCGCTCCTGCCGAGGGTTCGGATCCCATATAGAGACAGGTCTGCTCACTGGTTAAGTGCGGTGCGGGCGCAACACTGAGGGTTGTGATCCCATTGCCAGTTGCGGTACGGGCGCGACACTGAGGGTTGCGATCCTGTTACCGGTCACGAAAAAAGACAA
>NW_007734914.1:13507-14783 GCF_000696425.1 Galeopterus variegatus
ATGGGAAATGTGTATTATGAAAAAACTATGCATGAATTGCAATTTTTTTTGTTGTTTTTAGTACAAAATAAATTCATACTAATTGTTATAATATATCTGAACAGGATCTAGTTTAAGGCACTGAGAAGGATAAGACATCAATTTGAAAAGAGCCTTTATCAGAGCAACAACAATTCTGCTAAAACTGAAGCAAGAACAAACATCAAATTCATAGTGAAGTAGGGGTGGAAGAATGGTGCCATTACTGACGCTTTAAGAAAAGATTATAAAGAAAATGCCCCAAAGAAATCACCATTTTACAAATGGATGACTTGTTTTAAGAAGGGATAAGATGATGTTGAAGGTGAAGCCAGTATCAGCAGACCATCCATACCAATATGCAGGAAAAAAATTAGTCTTGTTTATGCCCTAATTGAAGAGGACTGACGATTAACAGAAGAAACAATAGCCAATCTCATTCTGTACTGGCCTGCCACAACAAAAGAAAAGAAAAGAATGAAAGAAACAATAATAGCTAACACCATAGATATCTCAATTGTTCAGTTTATACAATTCTGACTGAAAAATTACAGTTGAGCAAACCCCTTCTCAACGGTGCCACCCAGATCAGCTGCAGACAAGAGCAGAGATTTCAACAGAAATTTTAAACAAACGAGATCATGATCCTAAAGCTTTTCTTTGAAAAATTGTAACAGTGATGAAAGATGGCTTTTCCAGTATGTTCTTGAAGAAAAAGCACAATCAAAGCCACGGCTACCAAGAAGTTAACGTGGTCCAGTCAAAGTAAAAGTAGACCAGTGAAGAGCAGAGATCATGGCCACAGTATTTTGGGGATGCTCAAGGCATTTTGCTGGTTGACTTTCTGGAGGGCCAAAGAACAATAACATCTGCTTATTATGGAAGTGTTTGGAGAAAATTAGTCAAAGCTTTAGCAGAATAACAATGGGTAAGATTCACCAGAATGTGCTTCTCTACCGCAATGCTCCTGCTCAGTCGCCCCATCAAACAAAGGTAATTTTGCTAGAGTTTCAATAGGACATTATCAGGCATCCCCACTGCGGTCCTGATTTGGTTCCTTCTGACTTCTTTTTGTTTCCTAATCTCAAAAAAATTTTAAAGGACACCCATTTTCTTTAAAAAAGACTGCATTGACTTGTTTAAATTCTCACAACTCTCAATTTTTTCAGGGATGGGCTAAATTTCTGGTATCATCACATACAAAAGTGCCTTAAACTTGATGGAGCTTATGTTGAAAAATAAAGTTTACATTTTTTTT
>NW_007734914.1:15519-20559 GCF_000696425.1 Galeopterus variegatus
TTTTTTTTCTCTTTTAATTTAATTTTTCTACAAACTATTTGAAATTCCCTTTAACAAAGAAGCAATTATATTTATGTTGGAAACTAGGAACTTTTCTGTAAAACAGAAATCTATAAAAATCTACAGTTATATTACAAACACTGTAGTGTTAAAATTAATTGAAAATGACATAAATTTATTATTTTATAATATCATTAGGACAACATTATGAACATGCACACACATAAACTATGTCTGTCTACTAAAAAATCTATTTAGTAATAAAAAGTCCAAATAATAATGATTACCTTAATTTTTAGATTGCAATTACTAAAAATCATCATCAATAAAAAAAACAAACAAAAAAAGAAAAACAACAGGTTTCTTGTGAAAAATGGCTGATTTCAAGTCAGATGCAGAAAATACAGAGTAGGAGCTGAAGATAATTTGTTGTGGCAGAAAATAAGGAAACTATTAAAAGATATTTAGGTTTAGTCAAAAGAACACAGGAAACAATATTAAGGAGATCACATTGAACCTCAAAAGAAAATGCCTTTCTGATTAAACTTATTGAAATGTATTTAATATGTTTATAAAAATGAGTTTGTAAGGTTATGAGAGACAGAGAAAGAAAAACAGAATAAAACAAAAATAAATTGAATATATTTTGATGCAATTAGTCTTCTAGTTTTAAAAATAATTAGAAATTTACCCTACATTTTTGTATGAATTTTATTTTAGAATAAACATATGACTATAGTTTATAAGAGAAAAAAATCATTGCAAAAATGTTAATATTTTGGAAGGAAATATCATATTAGAGAATCACCATTTTTCAACCCCTAAATAGTTTATTGATTCAAGACAAGATTATGCAGAGATTAAGCCATTACATTTACAATTGATGAAAATGTTGATTGATTGTACTATCTGAACCACTTATTTATTCACAACTAGATATTATATGTGATCCTGGATGTGATGCAATGCAAAGTTCACAGGATTCTGTATGAATATTCTAGGGACAAATAAAACACAAATCTAATAAAGCCTCTGGAGATAATATCTTATTCAAAGGGAATACAAAAGCATGCGAACAAGTTAAGTGACAGCACAAATATAGAAACAGATGGGTCCAGAAAGTGAGACATTCAACAGGAAAGGGGATTCAATTTCTTCAATGAGTTGATAGTATTATAAAAAATACAAGTAGATGCTGCTTTTGTTTAGGGGAGACCTAAAAAGCAAAAGCAGGTCAATGAAACAAATATGAACTAGATATTACAGGATATCCAAAAAATTATTGTCAATGGCACTGTGTTTAGGTTAATATTTAAAAAAAAAAAGGTCCCATTTTTCAGAGATGCATAATGAGGTGTAGTGGAATAAAATGTCATGACATCTGGGACTTGATTTAAAATACTAGGGAAAAGAAATGATCTCATTTTAGCAAAATTTTGATAAATTTTAAATTTAAGTTATAGGTATATGGTATTTATTATATTATCCAGTCATATATATGTTCATAATTTTCATAATAAAAGTAAAATATATAAGAACGATATGGACACATTATTCTAATAGATCTGAGAATGTGTGTAATAAGTACGTAGAAAAATGCAATTTTCTAGATATGAAAAAAATGAATAGAAAACCCATATGTTCTATAACTAACAATGTAATTGAATTACAAGTAAGAGTTTTCTCACGGAGAAAACATCGGTCTTAAACCATTTTCCTGGCGAGTTCTACTTAGCATTGAAGAAACATATTACTTTAATTTTATACAAAATCTTCCACAGAAGAGAATTAGATGGAATATTGCCTAACATGTTTTTTTTTAAATAATGCCGGCAAAACTTTGAAAGCAAACAAGGCAAGAAGGGTATAAGAAATAAAAATTATGGACCAGTCTACTTAAGCAGATACACGCAGGAATTGTATACAAATATTTACAAACAGAATGTATCAATTCACGAAAGAATTCTGAAACCACTAGTATGTAAATTTCTCTTTATATTCTATATTTTAGAAAATCTGGGCTAAATTGCTACCTTGCACCACACATACAATCCACTCTACGGTATAAGTATTGTGAATGAAAAAGAAACTATTTTAAAATACGTAATAAAATCATTATTATGTAACTTTTATAATAGTTCATGATAATTACAGGACTTATTTGTATATCTCATATTAACTCAGCATACAAAGCATTTCTTAAACAAGGTAGAAAAACAGAAAATATAAAGGAAAACAATGTATCTATATTTAAACTAATACTTTCTGGTTGTCAAAGAATATCAGAAAGATAATTACAGCACACCTCCAAACATGGAGAAGACATCTAAAGGACATAAAAGTATTAAATTATTAGTGTATAGGATCTATAAAGAAAACCTAAAACCAAAAAGAAAAAAAATAATAAATGGGCAAAATACCTGAACAATCACTTCAAAGAATAGAAAATATATTAAAAATAAATACATAAAACATGCTCATTTAAATAATATTCAGGGAAATGCAAATTTAATCATTTTTATTTATCAAATTGATAAAAATTAAAATATTTGACAGTGTCAAATATTGGAGAGCATGTGGAACAACCAAGATACTTATAGAACATTGGCAGGAAGTAGATTTGTAGAAATACCTAAAATTGTCTAGTACAGCAAAACATATACAGATCCTAAAATGTTACTCCAAGGCATATGTCTATGGTAACTTACACATGACACAAAGAGACATGTAAAAGAAGGTCAGAATTGTATTATTTTAATTCTGAAAACATGGAAATAGCATATATGCCTTTCAGAAAGAAAACAGAAAATTAAATAGTGATATATTTATAAAATTACTTAGTATATGACTGTAGAAATCAGGCATCCTTTGGTTATTTTTCTGATAGGGTAATCAAAATGGAAATAGCATAATTCACCAAATCTGTGACTAAATGGAAATGAGAAATTAGATAATGATTTGAGGGGTCAACTAAGTCAAACTTTATTTTATTCTTATTTATATATTTACTTATTACAATATATTTTTGAGCATATAAACTGAAGGAAATGTAGTGAAAGGGAGAGTTTCTAGAAAGTGTGTAATATATGAAGTAATTTCACAGGATTAAGGAAGGTTGAACTTGACTGTCCTTTGAGTATTTGTTTCTTAGTAGTTTGTTTTAGTGTTTAAATATTGATTTTTTTTCAAAAAAGATATTAATAACATGTAGTGTAATTCTAATGATATTATCTTTTACATTTTTGTAAGTTTTCTCTTTCTGTTAAGCATAATCAAATGTTTTCANAAGGCTTGGTTGGAAACAGAGGTTTTCTCCCATAGGAAGAGTTGCTTCCAATTTCAATTTCTTGTGGGATAAGGTGAAAGGGAGCTTCTTTTCTTCAGAAGCCAAAATCCAGCTCCAACCATAGCCCTCCACCCACCCCCTTCCCATGATCCTTCCCCTAAAATTTTGCTTAGCTGGGCTTTGTATTGGCATCAGTCCAGCTCCAATTCCAAAGTGTTTACCTCATACTTGACAGTAGCAGTTCTTGCACTGAAAGAGGGTATCAAATTATTGTTTTTGCTCAGGGTGGGGAGGATGTAATTTTCACATTATAAAATATTCTTTTAAAAAAATTTTCTCCAATCATTTAAAAATATTAAAACCGTTCTTAACCCTTACTCCATACAAAAACAGGTGGTGTGTCAGATTTGGCCTATGGGCCTTAGTTTGCTGACTCTTGGTCTATATCAAGAGTTATCAAACTTTGTGGTCTCAGTGTTTGTTTATACCTTGAATAATTGTTAAGAATCCCAAAATAATTTGTTTATGTGGGTTACATCTATTGACATTTACTATATCAAAATGAAAGCAGAAAATTTAAAAATATTTTATTTAAAAATTGCATTAGTAAATAAATTTTACATTAACATATTGTGTTTTTAATTAAATATTAACCTGTTTTCCAAATCAACAAACGATGGGAGTGATATAGTTTTATACTTTTGCAAATTTCTTTGTTATATGGCTTAATAAAAGACAGCTGGGTTGGCATATCAGTTTCTGCATTTTATATGTTCAGATATCACATGTCACATAGCCTCCTTAAAGTTGAACTGTGCAACTTAGGAGAGGATTAAAGTGAAAAGAGTGAATGACATTTAATATCACTGTGAAAATAGTTTTGACATGTATGCCCTGCTAAAACGAAACAGCAAATGTTAATGTTGAAAAAAACGATCTTGCCAAATGATGTGGATCGATTGAATTGGGTCCTCAAAGTTTATATATTAGAAGCTTAATTCCGACTGTAACTGTTGAGGGTGAGAAATCCTATTATAGTAATTGAAAGGTGGGTCTTAAAGAGGCAATTAGATTGTAGGACTGTGACATAGTGAATGGATTAAAAATGGTGGTCATGGGCATGGTTCTCAGGCCTGCAGAAGAAGAGTACATGAGAAGTTAGTATCTCTAGTCCACCATTTTCTGCCATGTGAGACCTCTGGGTCACTGTCACCAGCACAAAGACCCTTACCAGATGTGTTCCCTGGACTTTGGACTCCCCAGACTCAAAACAGTAAGCAATAAATTTTGTTTTCTTACAAATTACCCAGTTTCAGGTATTAATGTTATAAGCAACAGAAACGACTAATACACCAAATTATGATTTGCCTTTCATCCTCCCTTCATCTTTTATTATTCAGGACCAATATTTATCTCAGAAGTCAACACATTAACAGTGACTCCCAGTCAAGGTTGCGGGGGCGCCTCCCACTCATAAGATTAAAGCCTGATAAAGATCTTTTAATGAAACACGGTGTTTGCAGGGCCTCATCATGAAGGGATGATGGCAAGGCCTCATTGTGGGAGAAGATGCCGGCGTTCTACCCTGATATTCTGGAGCTCTGTGTGCTTGTTATGCTTTATTATATTTTATTCTTTCCTGCCTCATAACTATCGCTCTGGGAGACTTGGAAGTAGGATTCAAAATTATACTAAAATATTTAATCATACTAATGATACTTATGATTATGGATTTTCAGGAGATGGCTTATGGC
>NW_007734914.1:21310-38258 GCF_000696425.1 Galeopterus variegatus
GGGGATCCCTTACCAGTGGGGACCTTTACAATCTCTGTGCTGGGGCTGGTCCCCGGCAAAGGTAGCCCTTCTCTCACTTCTATTGCATTCACTACAAAAGTTTTTCAAATAATTTTCTACATTCTACCTTGTAGCTCATCTACTTTATTGAAAAATGGATTTTATGTGGTAGAATATCGTTAATCTTTTTCTTTTTAACTGTATCCCAACATCCTTCTCACCTTTTCACGATCTCAAAATGTTTGTGATTTAACCATCCTTACTTCCCTCATTTTAAGTAATAAGTGTTTTCTTCATTTCCAAGGTCAATCCTTTCCAGCTTCCATGAAGATCTTATTTTGTCATCTATTTATTTTTCTCTTCAAACATTTTTTCTTCCCCTGTAACGGTTCTTAATCTGTAAACTAATTTCCTGTAATATGGCTTTTACTACCAGACCTCAAAACAAAACAAATAACATGCATTTTTTTAGTATCACATTTCCTTACTTATTTTATTTTTGATAAAGATTTTATACCTCTCAAACGATGTCTAAAAAACCACCCCAATTTTCCTACTATATTTTCTTGTTAAAAAGAAAAAATTTAGACAAAATTTAAAAGAATACAGTTGAGCAAAAGACAGTTAGTGAATCGAGCAGTTTCAGACCAGACTAGGTTCAAAGTGACTCCACAGGTGCTTCATGTCTGGGTAAGATTTACAGGCAGAAAAAGGAAAGAGACCTTCAGAAAATGGAAGTGAGGTACAGAAACAGCTGGATTGGTTACAGCTGAGCGTTTGCCTTATTTGAATGGTTGGCTGCCTGTAGCTGGCTGACACTTGGCTATTTGTTACAAGAGTAGGTTACAATCTCTTTACACATCAAGTTAGGTTACAGGAGTAGGTTACAATCTGTTTATGCATCGGGTTAGGTTACTGTCCGAAAAAACCTTCAGGCCAAACTAAATTTAATAGTCTCGTCTACTAAGTTAATAAATTAAATATTTAGTGATTGTCAATTATGCATTGGACAATTTCTGGTTAGTAGCAAATGAAGCATCAGTACAATGTAATCCTTCCGTTCATAAATTTGAAACCTAGTTGAGACAAAGTAAAAAATATTAATTCAGTTGAGAAATGCCATAATAGAGATATATCTAAGATATATATTGATCACATAGTCCTCCTTCCTATTCCTTCCTTTGACTTTCCAGGATGAAATAACCTGATCTGTCTCCTATTGCTATTGCTGTACTTTCTCTGTTATCATTTGACTCTTACTCAGAATAGAATCATTCCCTCAGGCTTCCCCAGCCTTTTCTAGGATTTTCTTTCTTTCTCTTTGACTTCTGATGCAAATTAACCTAAATGAATTTGGATGTTTGGCAATTATCAGTTCTGTGGGTAAATACCAATAGCCTCCAGAGAGTACAGTTAAGTAGAAGTTAAGAAAACTTTCCTTTACAACTTTTCTCATGGGTAGTGTGTTCAGTGTAAGAAAAGAAAATCTTAAATTAAAGCCTGACAGATGTAAAAAATGCAAACATCTATTAGAAAAGTGGGGAAAAAGGGAAATTCAAGAGCTCAACCTGTCCTCCTAGCTAGGGAAAGTACCTAATCTCAGGCATGCAAACATAGTACCTAAACTCTTAGGTGCATACAAATTTAACCTGGGTCAGATAAGCCAATCTTTTGGTTAAGTCAAAAACTGAGGTCTTGGTGAGTAGAGGAGACAGGAGAGCAGAGCTCCAGACTTTGAACATAGTAGGACATTGGGCTTGCCAAAATTTGTATAACATATCCACACATACGTGCAAAGTCAAAAACTGAGGTCTTGGTGAGTAGAGGAGACAGGAGAGCAGAGCTCCAGACTTTGAAGATAGTAGGACATTGGGCTTGCCAAAATTTGTATAACATATCCACACATACGTGCGTTGAACATCATTCATTTCACCAATTGTAAAATAGGTCTACAACCCCTAATGCTAATTAATGACTCTTGTTGAGTCTTTAGATATATTATTTAAATTATTTCATGATCCTTTCTGGAGTGTGGATTGCTATTTTTATTATTTAACATGGTAAGTGGTTACTCATAGAGTGTGGATTGCTGATTAGGCTATTGCAAATACTGTCTTTCGGATGTACATTATTTATATATATTTATACTTATATTAATTTATTGGTGATGCCATATTTTACGGTAAATTATGTTGCATATCTTACAACAATATATTTGTGTATATCTCTATTTCTTAATGTCTCTTGAATCTGGTTCACCTTTCATATAAATAATATCATTCAAGGCTTTACTTATGAGATAGTAGTTAGGTGATCTGTAATAAAACATAGTTATTTAAATTCCCACATATGTAGTTTGTTTTTATTATTATCTTAAACCTCATTTTTGTGTAAGTTGATTAATAATAGCTATTCATATTATTATAGAATGTGCCCATTAAATAGTAGCTCTTGTGAGCTATATTTTTATCTCAACGTAAGCATCAAAATTCCATATCGTAACACTTATATTAAGTTAATATAAATATGAGTAACAGAAGTAATTCAATCCTGAGATCATGTCCATATAAACAGAGTTTTGTTTCTGGCTAGCAAAAAACTAATTTATTTACTTATTTTTAGAGAGTGATAGAAACTGAACCATATTTTGATAAAGCATAAATAATTTTTACTTTGAATTTATATATCCTTTGTGAAAATAGTGTATTTACAGTTAACAAACTGCAATAGTTCACTATACTTTTAGGAGATAATTGTCTTTCATATACCTATGTAGAGCTAACTATTTTGAAAGGAGAAGATATAACTTAATGAAAGGGATTTTGTTCTAGTATTTCTAAGACCTGACTTTTCATCTCATTTATAACTTTTATTATGACAACTTTCATAAGGCAATTAACCTCTCTGATCTGTGGAGTAAATATATCACGTTATAAATAGAAATATTATGTAGTGATCCAAAATAGCAGCTGACCTATGAAAGCTATATATTTTTTTCACGTGAAAATCTAGGGCATACAAGAAGAATTAGAATGCAATATGTTTTGCTGTCCCAAATGTACTGTACGCTGTTCATTTTGATATGAATAACAAACCTTTGCGTAGTTTCAAACAATACCTTCTGGGATATGCTCTATGATGCTTATGTAAAATATCTTGCAGATGCTTTATTCCTTTAACATTTGCAAAATTTGGGTTTTATCCTCATGAGTCTTCTGTTTTGTTTAAGGCCAGACAGGGTAAATGTTGGTGCAATCTCATTAACATCAAAAAATACCAAGTTGATCAGAGAGTAATTCAAAAGCAAATACACATGGTCTTGTTATAGAGTTACCTAGATTTTGCTCTAATACACAGTAGATGAAAAACGTGTTCTACAATTACGTGTTTGGGTTGGCTTCCTTAACTCTGTTTAAAATTATACATTCTTTTGGCATTTTAATAACTCTCATACTTAATAAATTTATTTCACATATTGCCAGTAACTTCCACTTACTTTGGGAGTGTTCTCTGGTTTCTATTTTCTAAGTAGAAAATGCTTTATAATTGAAGTGCTTGAAACACAATAACTTAGCAGCCATGTATTTTTATTATGTCAATTTCATTAATATCAACTTGATAAAAGGATGCTAATTAAACAATTTTTATGTCAATATAAATATTAGAACAGCATCCCCTTGATCTTCTGCTGCCTGTGAACATGTTTTATTTGGCAATTAAAATATATATATTTAAAACAAAATATATATAATTTCTAATTCACAGTTCTAATTCCACATGTTACCAAGAGGGAATGCCACTAAAAATTAAGCTAAAATACTTGACTGTGTTAAGTGTCCATAAGTCCAGTTCTTTTCACTTAAATCTGAAAATACATACTGATGAAAGGTAGAAATGTGAGTTGTGTGAGTAGTAGTATTATTTTATGGAATGGTAAAGAACCACAAACTTCTGTAATTCTGCATTTGAATACTGGTTCTGTCAATTTCTAACTGCATCAAGTTCAAATATCACCTAATGTCCCTAAGTCTTAGTGACCTCATATAAGAAAAGTAGTAATATCTACCTTAATGAGTTGTTTTTATGCTTAATTATCAAAATTTAGGTGAAACGCCTAATACATTGCTTAGTAAGTAGAATGTACTCAATATAATTTGATAGTAGCAATAACATTTTAATTTTATTATTCATAGTCTTTAGTTTTTATAAAAATATCATCAAATAATATCCAGAAAGTTTGGAAAGAAATTAAAAAGGTATTTTATTATTGTAGCAGAACTGGTAACATATGCTTGTTTTTTTCTTCTCTCTGCATATTATACTTAGTTGTAAATATAGTATATACACAATTTACAAAATATTTCAAATTTTAGTTTCTGTCAGAGACATTTTCCCATTCTTGGATGTGGTTGTATTTTTCATAGATTCATAGTATTTATTCAAATGAGGAGATCAAAATTCTATTGATATAATTTGAAAAGGAAGTGGCATGTACACAGGGGTTTAGCACCACTCATCTAGAAAACACACAAATACACACACAAGCAAATAAAAATGATCAAAGGGAAATATAACACAGGGATGAGAATATCCATCAGAAGGAACCTTGATATAGTACCACACAATTTGAAAAATTTCTATTAGACATACTGAAGATATACTTGTTGACAGGGAAGTTGTCATATGTTAAGAAGTAATGCAGAAATACAGTGAGAAACCTGTAACTCCTTAATTTGGAGGGTCAAGAGTTATAGGAGAAGCTAGAACATTGGAAAGGCAAGGACTACCTCATTTGGAAGTACTTTTAATGTGATAGAGCCATAAATTAAAAAAGGTACTCTGTCGTTTGGATTTCTGTGCCCAAGTAGAGAAACATTATACAGAAAAAGCCTCTGGGCTTATTGCATCATTGACCTGAATTGCCTCTAATACTCTGGACTTATCCTGAACTAACACAGCACTTTCCTGACATAACAGGAACTTCTAGTGCCATGACAGATCTTGACATACTGATGCATATCTCTGCAAAGTAACAGAAAGAAACATCCCAGCATTCAGACAAGATGTAGTTACATTATGAACCTGATCAAATAGAAAATTGAATTTAGAAATATGGTCCTCAGCACAGGAGAGTCAACAAACACAGAAAAGTAATCGATCAAGTCACCTCCCAAATCAGTTTGTATGCTGAATCACAGAAATGGTAATATTTGCATCATCTAGTGTTTCAACTGAAAATATGAGAGTCTGTGTCTCACAGATTAATAATGGAAAGATTAAATAGAATGCACACATGGTTTATGTATAAACATATGAATAAAAAATGCCTCACCATTCAGTGATGAATATGAGGAAACAATAACACAGGCCCTAAAATATATGAAATAAACAGATTGACTGGACTATATTTTGGACCATTACTATATTACATAGATTCAAATAACACAATCACATTATTTCTTCCAAAATACTGAATTTGTGATTATTAAATTCAAGGATTCTTCAATAATTTTACTAATTCTGTTGACATGATTTCTTAATAATTTAGAAGATTTAAACTAAATATTTGTGTATAAATATTCGTGTGTGTTTATTACATATGTATATTTGATCTGTGTTTCCCAGAAATCCTTATAAAACCAGGAATAATCCCAATCATTTTTTATATACATTATATATCTAAATGTACTCATAAACAATGCCTCATTTAATAAGCATTTTTTGAGCAATTAGTATATAGTTCAAGATGGCTCCTGAGTATTCTGGAAATAAGACCAGGAGCAGAGAGAAGAAATTGTTCATCAAAGGAATGAATTTTAACACAAGAATAGCAGAGGTTTTCTTGTGAAGATGCTGTATCCCAAACCTCCCTGTAATCCACCTGCATGACCCAATCAAAATAAGCATTTTTAGTAACCATATTAATTTCCTAGGTACTTTGTTACTGCCATAACAAAGTACCACAAACTGGGTCGCTTCAGAAACAAACAAACAAAAAAATGTATTTTCTCACAATTCTGGGGGCTAAAAGTCCAAAATAAAGATTTTAGCATAAATAAATGGTTACTTCTGAGAGCTCTGAGGGAGAATTTCTTTTATGCCTCATTACTAGCTTTTGGTAAAAACCAGCAATCCTTGAAATTCCCTGGCTTATACATGCATCAGTCTAACTCCATCTTTACATGGCATTCTGTGTCCCTGTATCTTCAAGTGGCTATCTATTTGTAACAACAGTCATGTGGATTAGGGATCCACTTTGTTCTAATGTGACTCTTTCTTAACTAATTATATTTGTAATGACCCTGTTTCCAAATGAGGTCATATTCTGAAGTACTGGGGGGTAGGAATTCAACATATATTTTTGGCAGGATACAGTTCAGCCCGTAACCCTAACTGAGCTTTTAGGGCTTCAGTGGAGTAATAAGAAAGTAGAGTATCCAACCATACATCTCCCTCAACATTCAGGCTAAAATGCACTTCTCTGGGAGAGATGTGCTTGGACATAAACTATATGATGATGATTTCAGTTGGGGTTTGTCTATTACAAGGCCCCATAGAAATTCTTGTTCCTTAGAATAAAAAATTTAGTTTAAATGTAAAGAAGTATACCATAAAAATTTCAGCAAAGTATACAAAACACCAAGAAGCAATAGTTCAAATGTATTAACCCAGTAAATGGGGATTCCAAAATGTGCGGCTTTTTGAAAACTTGCTTTAATTTGAGCATCACTGCAACAGTTTGGATCATGAACTCAGACATGTATTCGCAAATAATAGTTGCACTATAAAGTATTAGAAGTGTGTAGTAGTAAATGTGCTTTTCAGTGATTGCTATATTGAATATATACAGATTGCATCCTTCGTAGCACCATCATTTTAAATCAAACATAAAACATTATCTTTAAAATTTTTATAAAGTATTAGAAGTGTGTAGTAGTAAATGTGCTTTTCAGTGATTGCTATATTGAATATACACAGATTGCATCCTTCGTAGCACCATCATTTTAAATCAAACATAAAACATTATCTTTAAAATTTTGGGGGTTATATGAGTAACATTTCTTAAACATCTGCGTGATTTTGTGGGTGTGCACTAAACATTGCATTCTTATTAGGGATGTGTTATGGCTTGAATGTGTTTCTCAAAAGTTTATGTGTTAGAACTTATTCCCCAATGCAACAACATTAGGAAGTGGAACCTAAGAAGATGTTATTGGGTCAGGAAGGCGGAGTCCTCCTGAATGGAATGTCATTATTGCTGGAGTTGGCTAATTATCACTAGAGTGGGCTTTTATAAAGCGAGTGTGGCCCTTGCTGCCTTTCTTTTTCCCATATGCTCGTTTGCCTTTCTGCCTTTCCACCAAAGGATGACGCAGCCCGAAGGCCCTCACCAGATGCCAGACCCTTGATATTGGACTTCCCAGACTCCAGTATGTAACTGTATCTGCCTATTCCTTGAGAATTATATTCTGATTATTGACCTGTGACTCCAATATTGTTAATGCCTCACTCTCTACTAGCGGTTTTTTCGGTATTTACTTTATAATAGCTCATAAATGCAAAGACAGTGGCATATTTAACTCTACAGAATGAATATGGGTCACTTCAAATGTTATCAAAAGCTGTTTAAATCTGGGCATTGTATAACAAAAGTATGAAGTAAAAAACGTATGCTGCTTACATGTACTTCAATTAGAATGGAGAAAGGTTATTGATTTGTCATTATAAAAGAAATGGCTGAGCAATAACATATACATTTTTGCAGATTCTCTTAAAAAGTATTGACTTAAAATCCAATTAAAGAAACATATTTTTTTTCATTATAATAATGCGGACTGAGTTTGTCCTTGAGTATCTTTCTTTTAGGAAATTCAGAAATATATACTTAATAAAGCTTCTATAATTTCCTATGTATAGGTAAACACCACCTCACATAAGATTGCATTTAACTGACATGTATGTTCTTTCTGTAAAAGTTCTAAAGACCGTATTTTAGGAAAATTATTTGTTTAATAAAAGGGTCTTCAAAAAGTTCATGGAAAAATTCATATTCTATTTTAATTCAATTTTTTCACAATTTTTTGAAGTACCCTCATGTACCTTATTATACTTATTAATATTAATTGAAGTTCAAGGATTTTAGTATACTTTAACTTATTTGAGAAATTTACATGTGTTTCTAATAAAGCATCAAATTTATATTTTGTAAGGGAAAGACTCACCAAATATCTACTTGTATTTATTGATTATGTATTATTGTTGAGTATACTTGAAACTTTCTTAACATAATTCCAAACTTTAATGGACATTAAAAACAATGGTTAAGCTACTAAATATTCTGTTAAAGTAATTTCATTTAAAAAGCATCATATCTGAGGTCATGACTAAATGAACCACAAAATTATTCAGGGCACTTGTAGATTACCGAAATAGAATAATATTTATAAACATCTAAAATAATGAGTATGCCCTTCAACTACATGGCGCCTTGTGAATACCAACCAGTAGAAAGTAAAGCAAATAAGTAAAACAACAATTTTTCTGCTCAGTAAGACCTTTAATCTCTTTCTGCTGACTTAAATTCATAATCACACTGAATAAGGGACAGCGACTTAATTGATTACATACAAGGTACATTTCTCTTTTACCATAAAGAAAATAAAGTACCACATTTTAATGAAGTTGTGAGTAGTCTTTGAAAGAGACAGTACCGTAAGTTCAGCATTTTCTGTATGCTAATTTATTTTGAGAGTGTTTCAGTTTTGGTTACGGGACAATTTCAGTGTTTTTTTTTTTCTCTTTTTTGAATAATTATGATAAATTAGACATTGTTGAAAATATCTTTTTCATTTATATTTTAGTATTTTAATACTTAAAGTTATTCATGACTTTGGTTAATTTATATTACTCTCTTTTGTGTTTTCAACTTTCTTATTAATGCTATTTTTGTGTATTCCTACTTTTTAAAAATTATTTGCTTTGAATATTTTACTGCTTTCCTTGAAATTGCAACTCCTTGATTTATGTTGTTATTTTATTATTTTTAAACTCATTAATATCTGCCTTCGTTCTTATTTCTTTCTTCCTTCTGTTTTCCTCTATCTTGTCTTGCTGTAATTTTTTAAATTGAATGAGTTAAATGGTTATTCACATTTTTTTTCCCTAGGTTAATTTTGGAAGTATTTTAAACACTACACTTTGTCTGCTTATTCCTTTTGCCACAACCCAGTTTCAGTGATATCTTTTAGAGCAGTATTATAGTTTAGGAAACATAGTTTAAGGTGTATCATATAATAATAAAAATATATAAATAGATAACATTCCTCATTTATACTGGCTAAGTAGTTTGCCTTCTATATATCCCTCTGCACAGTCAAAAATTCACATAAAACTTGACGTTCAATAGCCCCACAGAGTTGGGGGAGGGATCTGCATTGTTGCATTCGTACTTAAAGTAGCACTTATCTAGTTAAGTACTAATAACCTACTGTTAGGTAGCCTACTTAACTGTTTCGTTAGGTATGTCATGCATATAAGTGGACCTGTGACGTTCAATAGCCCCACAGAGTTGGGGGAGGGATCTGCATTGTTGCATTCGTACTTAAAGCAGCACTTATCTAGTTAAGTACTAATAACCTACTGTTAGGTAGCCTACTTAACTGTTTCGTTAGGTATGTCATGCATATAAGTGGACCTCTGCAGTTCAAACTGATGTTGTTCAAGGATTTGCTGTCTAGACAATTATAATATTTATTATCCCCATGAGGAAGTTATTGTTACCATATTTATTTTATTTATGCTATAACTAAGCGATGACAAGTTAGTGTCTTGCTTGAGATCATCAGTTATAAAACAGCAAAACTATAATCCATGCCCAGTGTGATGACTGCCTTATGTGTCAACTTGACTAGGCTATAAGTCCAGTTGATTTGTTAAACACTAGTCTAGATGTTGATGTGAAGGTATTTTGTAGTTGTGATTAACATTTGCAATCAGTGAAGATTACCCTCAATATAGTGGGTGGGCTTCATCCAATCAGTGAAAAGATTTAAGAGCAAAAATGAAGGTTTTAGAAATAAGAAAAAATTTTGTCCTTAATATTCATGAGTCAGTCAGGCCACGCTTAGGATTAGTATTCTAAGACTTTCCTCTGTATGCTTCTAAAATACTCATGTGATTTCTTGTCTACTAGGACAATTTTATGCATAAACATGACTTTAAATACTACTTATATCTTAATATCTCCAAAATTGAGCCAAATTACTTGCATCTATATACAGTATAGAATAGACCAGCTAGTTCACAGCCCGACTCTATAAACCATATAATTATACATTCCTCACGTGAATACAGACTTCTTACCAGTTATTTTCAAGTGATCCAAAGTCACTTAGAAGTATCATGTGAAAAATGAATTCATCATCTCTGCCTTCATCTCTATTCTATGCCAATCTTACTCTCTGCCATGTTCCATTTCTCAGAAAATCTCTATTATGTACCTAATCTGATAGGCTGGGAATTTAGAAGGGAGAATAGTCTCCTTCTCTTGTTCTTCTCACACACACTGAATCACACGATCTTAGCAAACTTACATTCTAATCATTTGTAAATTCTGTTACAATGTCTCTATGACCACTGCCCTTATTGTATTCTAGGTATTTTTCATAACATGAATGGAACTTCACAAAATTCTTTTTGTGTCAACTTCACATTCTCTAGTGACTCATCCTGTCTTCTATCTTCTCTGCTACCTCCAGTAATCATTCTACTATGGTTATACCAACTCCTGACTTAAAAATCACTGGATAGCTCCTCTGTAGCTACTGGATAATATTTAAACTCAACATAAAATCTTAACTCAAGAAGTTATAAGATATCAACTAAACTTTTTATCTCATGGTCTGATTATTCACTCTCTCCTGGGTCTTTATATCTGAGAAATATTATAGTTTATGGTGTATATTAGTTTTCTATTGCTGTTGTAACAAATCCCCACACATTTGGTTTCTTAAAACATTATACGTTAATTATCTCTTAGTTCTTGTTGATCGGAAGTCTGGGTTGACCTCTACTCTAGGTTTCACAAGTCAAGGTATCAGTCAGTTGAGTTTTTAATCAGAAGACTCTGGAAAGAATCAGCTTTCAAGTTCATTCAAGTTTTTGGCAGAATCCAATTCCTTGTTGTAAGACTGAGGTCCCCATTTCCTTGCTGGCTCTCAGGGTCTGCTCTTAGCTCCTGGAGGCCTCTCATTGGTATGGCCTCTCACTCCATATTAGTACCGACATCTCAGAGTCCACAGAGCTGCTTCAAATCCTTCCTACACACGGAATTTCTTTGACTTCTTTTTCTACCACATCTCTCTGATTTCTGCCACAGCTCTCCTCTGACTCCTGCTAAAGAAAGTTATATGCTTTTAATGGCTCATGTAATTAGATCAAACTGACCAAAAAAATAAAAGGTTATCTCCCTCTCTTAAGGTCCTTGACTTAATTGCATTTTCATAATTGCATTTGCCATGTAGCATAACACATTCACAGGTTCCAGAGATTATGGCATAGACATCCTTGGGGAACTGTTTTTCAGTCTAGAGTGTTTCTTATTTCTTCATGCTTATATTCATACTCTTGTACCTTCCTATATATACACCTACCTTTAACTGTCTAAATCTAAAAATCTGCTCTACATCCTTCATATCTCTGCTCAAAGAATTCCATTTCTGATAAAAGAGGCCTGCTTAGATGAATTTCTATAATGCCACCCTTTTGCATTTTCTTCTTTCTCCATTATGGTGAAGAACTTATTTTATCGTATTGTGCATATCTGTACTTTTGCTAAAATGTAAAAGTTGTGAAGATAGGGATGATGCATTTTGCCTTTATATCACCATAGCAAGTTTATTACTAAGATGTAGAAAAAAATGACAATGAATTAGTAAAATTTCTATATCAGAAAATCTGTTGTTACAGTTTTTATCATTCTATTGAACGAACATTAGTATACATTATATAGAGAAGCATGTTAGAATTATGTGCTTAAGCTTCTAACGCATTTCAAATAAATGAAAACACACACCTCTAGTGCCACATCATGCAGAGAAGCTTATTGAAGTAAAACATACAAAGAGATGAGTAGTAGAGACAAGTCATTTTCCAAATCTTTTTATTCCACAGCTTAGGCTAGGCACAAATGATCTCTGTACTCCATGGCTAATAATTGGAGAGAATGACACTCTCCCAATAATGTTTTATATTTGTATAAGGTCAAGGGACACGAATATCTAGGTGACTATATAATTATGGAAGCTCCTAATTGCGTAGTGCTTTGTTAGTAAAGGGGAACTGCTGGAGCCCAGGGCTGTCCTTTTCTTCTGTTTAGCTAACTTGGACTTTCTGTGTCAACTCAACTACCACTGGAAGAAAACGAGCTTCCAGGATTATCCAGATTTGTCCCTTACCAGCTTTCAAGTGGAAAATTTGTTTCCAAAATGTGGTATGACATAGTAGAATAACATTATAATATTACAGTTATTTAAGTCAAACAGACATTTGTTGAAATCCCAGATGTACCATTTATGAATTACTATGGCTTAAATGTTTGTCTCCTCTGAAACTCATATTGAAACTTAATCTTCAATGTTAACAGTATTAAGTGGGATCTTTAAGAAGTGATGGGGACATACGGGCTCTGCCCTCATGAATGAATTAATCTATTTTAAAATAATGAATTAATGTGTTATTGAGAATATGGGTTAGTAACTATGAGAGTGGGTCTGTTATAAAAGCCAGTTTGGCCCCTTCACCATAGGATTCCCTGTCTGCACCGCATCAGGATTCTACAGAGTCCTCACCAGCAAGAAGGCCCTCACCGGCTGTGACCCCTTAACTATGGACTTTCTAGCCTCAGAAATGTAAGAAATAAACTTCTTTACTTTATAAATTAACCAGTTTCAGGTATTCAGTTATAGTGACAGAAAATGAACTAAGATATGAGTTGTGTTTCTTAAACTCTTTTGGATAGAAGTTTCAAAATTGTGTTTATAATATAGCCTATCAATAGTATTAAGTGTGATAATTAAAAAATATACATTAGCACAATAGCTTTAAGTGCTAAATAACACACATAGAAACCCTTCTATATTCGATGATAATTAACTTTTTAAGGACCCCCTCCACTCCCCATGGTCTCCTGAAATAATCAAAAAGATAGATTTTTATTTATTTTATTTATTATTTTATTTATTTTATGTGAATAAAAGTTATTAGAAACCATGTTTTGCTTGTTGGGAAGTAAGTTATAACAGAAATGACAGATTCTCTAATCATTTATTTCACTTGCTTATTATATGGAATCTGAATCTACATAGAATTCTTGACATTTCTATAATGCAATCGTTTTTAAGTATAAGGCCAATTTAGCTGCCAGAATAAATAATTGGACAAAAAATTAGTTGATAGGCCTAGGAGAGAAAGCTCTTCTAATTTAGAAACTAAAATGATAAGTAATTGCAAATTTGGAAGCTTTTATTTTAGTTATGATGAAAATTGACAGAATGAAATTTCTGATGAATTCTATATTAGTGTAAATAAAACTAACCCCCAGAATTAGTTTACTAGTTTAGTTCATTCATTTAAGGAAAAAAGTTCTCATATAGAAGACCAAAAATATACTTCTATATGAACACATTTAATGTAAAAATATTGAGTTTTTAAGAAACTTAAGATATTAAAAAAATAATGTCAGCCTCTCCTATCAGGTCCAGAATACATGCATTGTGTATTTGAAAATATTTATAAAAATGGCTGGTTGAACATTAGTGAAGGCTGAAGTTTCATCAAGGCCAAGATTAGCTGCTGATCAATACAAGATAAAAGCTGTCACCAAGACAGGATGTGATGACACCTTCAAGAACTCAAGGCCATTCCGATGCAATTTTAAAAATTAGAGTAGTGAAAAATAAATAAATAAAATTGTAATGGTAATTTGAGAAAAACATACAGAAGTGTTTTCCCCACATTTTTTTTTACTTTGTTCTATGACATAAAAATTAAAGAATAAAATATATAGTAAATAACTTCAGGATTTAAAAAAAAATCTTAATTTTAAAAAGGTTAGTACTTTTAACATCATCACAAAAATATAAGGCAGGTAATGGTAAAACAGTTTACTTTAAAGTTGAGATGTTACTAGGTACTTCATCATCTTACAATAAAATTAAAGAGAATTTTAGTTCTAAATTTTAAAATAAATAATAAAATAGGGAAAGGGGGGCCGGTCCGGTGGTGCACTCGAGAGTGCGCCGCTTGCGAGCGCGGCAGCGCTCCCACTGAGGGTTCGGATCCCATGTGGAGACCGGTTCCCACTCACTGGCTGAGCGCAGTACGGGCGCAACACAAAGGGTTGCGATCCCGTTACTGGTCAGTAAAAAAAGACAAAAAAAGGGAGTTCGGATCCCATGTGGAGACCGGTTCCCACTCACTGGCTGAGCGCGGTACGGGCGCAACACAAAGGGTTGCGATCCCGTTACTGGTCAGTAAAAAAAGACAAAAAAAGGGAAAAAAAAAATAGGGAAAGGGAAAGCCCCACAAGTTACCCTGGCACAGCAATTGATTTATATATTCATTATTAACAGTTTTGAAAAATTCCCTTATTTAGTAGTTTAGAATTTGTAAGGTCACTTTAGAGAGACTTTACTTTATCTTCTATTAATGCTTCTTACATAATTAGTAGCTACCACATAGTAAATGTTGTAAAAGATGGTTTCTAAGAATGTGTCCTTTCTTTATTTGTTAAACAAGTCTCTCTTCAAGATGTTATTATTTGTTCAGTAAGTGATTACTGATACTGCAGAATTAAATTATTCTGTTTTACATGATGTACTATTCATATTATACCATATTTATATCCTCCATCCATGCTTGTTGTACACTGGGTATTCAGTAATTGTACAATTTAATAAAATTTTACCCTTCTAAAAATAGATACTTCTGAATAAAAATGGGGGAAGAGTTAGCAAATAATTCTTTTTCTTAAAATAAATGTTATTTATAAATTAATCTTCCAAGTTATTTACCTATACATTGGCTTATAAAATATTTATTCCAAAGTTTTTCTCATAAATTAAGTTATTTAATTATAAATTAGGTTTAAAACGAGCTACATAAATATCAATGATCAAGTACAAATTATATGCCTAGTTTATAGCCTTAAACCTTATAGGACTTATGATAAAGAAAGAATAATGACAACTTTCCAGGACATAACTCCTGAGAGAACCAAATGGAAGGTAAAAATCTATTATGGAAATAAAGAAAAATAGATCAAGATTCAGGTAACACACAGCAAGAGTAAAAATGCAAGGAAGTTTACCGTAAAAGTATTACCATTATTACAGTTACATAACAATGTGAATGTATTTAATATCACTGAGCCACACACTTAAAAATAGTTAAGATGTTTTATTTATGTTACATGTATTTTATCACAATTTTTAAAAAAAACATTAAGAAGTGTTACTCTCATTTAGACTAAAAATTAGTTTGCCCATTGCTGGCACAAGGATAGACATGCAGCTCAACAGTACAGAACTGAAAGTCCAGAAATAGACTTTTACATTTATGTGAAATGATTTCCAACAAGAGTACCAAGACCATTCAACACAGAAATAAAGTCATTTCAACAAATGGTATTGAGACAACTGGATATCCACAAGAAAAAGAATAAATGTGAATGCCTACCTCACACACTACACAAATGCTAATCCAAATGACTGTAAGCCAAATATGAGTACTGTAAACATAGAATCCTTGGAGAAAAGTAAATCTTTATGACCTTCAGTTAGGCAAAGATTTCTTAGATGCAAGAAGAAAAGAACAAGAAATCAGAGAAAAAATAGCTAAACTAATTATGTTTTAATTGTGTTGGGTAAATACCACAAAGCAGAATTTCACGTTGTACTGTAAATTTATATTTAACTTAAGCAATTGCCACAACATGAAATTCTGCTTCGAGGTATTCACCCAACACAATTAAAACATAATTGTTCACATACAAACACTTGTGCGTTAATGTTTCTAGCAGCTTTGTTTATAAAAAGCCAACCCAAATGTGCACCCTGTGGATGGGTAAACGAATGACCCAAATGTGCACCTGGTGGATGGGTAAACGAAATGTGGTATATCTACACACACAACACCAATAGCATAAAAAGATGCAATACTGTCCATATTTACCAAATGAATAAATCTCAAAAATTATCTAAGTGAAAGCAGACAAAGACTACCTACTGTATTATTCCACTTAGGTGAAACACCCAAAAAAGGCTAATCTCTACATTAGAGATTTTCTACAGTTGAAGGCGTGAGCAGAATTCTCTGCAAAGAAGCCAAAGCAATCTGCTAGAGTGACGCAAGTGTTCTAAAACTGAGCTGGGTGATGGTTTCACAACTCTGTAAACTTCTCAAAAATCACTGATTTGTATACATAAAAGGAATAAATTTTAGATATAGATTATATCTCAATGAACCTGTTAAATTAACGGACACAATAACCAAAGGATAAAATTTATTTCCAGTTTATTACCGCCCCAAATTTATTATATTTATTCTTTTAATGCATACACATTTTTTTAAAAAAAGTCTACCTCTGAAATAAGTATCGTTAACTCGGTTTAAAAAAAAGTTAGTTTCTATACTAAAATGCTAAAACAATATGTAAGGCCTTCTACTATAGTTTAAAAATTGATCTTATAAAACAACAAACATTAAATCAAAGCACGCATCTGTGCGACTAATCAAGAACAGATAGTTAAAATTTCATGACAAACATTCACACTGTTAGCTGCATTATGAGTACATTATTAAAGAAAAACTATCTATTAGGAGATATCCAAAAAAGTATCTCATTAAAAATTTGGAAAAAACATTCCAAAATCCTAGAAGAAGAATGACC
>NW_007734914.1:39129-43548 GCF_000696425.1 Galeopterus variegatus
AGCTAACAGTGTGAATGTTTGTCATGAAATTTTAACTATCTGTTCTTGATTAGTCGCACAGATGCGTGCTTTGATTTAATGTTTTTTTTTTTTTTTTTTTTTCTTTTGTCTTTTTCCGTGTCCGGCAATGGATCGCAACCCTCAGTGTTGCCCCCGTACCGGACCGGGGACCGGCAACGGGATTGCAACCCTCGGCGCTGCCCCCACGCCTCGCTCAGCCAGTGAGCGGGAACCGGTCTGTATGTGGGATCCAAACCCTCGGGCGGGAGCGCCGCCACGCTTCCCAAGCGGCGCACTTATCCAATGTGCCACCGGGCCGGCCCCTTAAGCAAAGCTTATAAGGATTTATTTTTATGCTTATGCCATACGGCGGGAGCGCTGCCACGCTTCCCAAGCGGCGCACTTATCCAGTGTGCCACCGGGCCGGCCCCTTAAGCAAAGCTTATAAGGATTTATTTTTATGCTTATGCCATATGTTTTTAAAGGTAAAATAATTTAAATTTGTTTTCCATCGGGTTCAAGTATTTTCATTTTTCTGCTTTCCTAAATTTCTTTAAGTTCCTCTGGCCTGAGTTTTGCTTATACCTACTTTCTAATATGTTTTGATATGTCCTAATAAGACAGATTACGTTCTTTGTCATAAAAGATGTTAGTTTTAGCCACAAACAATTTCACTAGACACCTGTAATTGTATTCACAGAGAAGAACCATAACATTGAAAAAAATGGCTCATTTTTTTTAAAAAACAGTGGATAAGATATTTTAATTCCCTGAAAATGATTCTCTTACCTACTATTATTATCCAACTTAAAGATTTTGATTGTCCATCTTGAAAATTTACATTTTAGATTTCTGGATTGAACCCTAAGGGAATCATTTCCTCTGCAATTACCCCTGTTTATCATTCCTTTGATTTTATTTAACACATTATCTGACAACAAGAAAAGATCCATGACCTTAATCTTGCTGATCGTCCCATATCCATGAAGAAAATGCCTAATTTAACAAATGAGTCTTCTGCTTTGCCCTAGACCTGGAAAACTCATTTCTCCTCAAATTAATCAATGAAACCATTTAGAATCATTTTTTTTTAATGGGAGGAAACTTAAAGAAAGGAAAAGGAAATACCATCGCTTAAAGGCAGTTTTAAACATGAAAGTCACATTTTAAAACTATGAATCTAGATTTTATAAATATTCCAAATGATATTAGAGCATCAGCACCTGTAGTTGGAGCCTGTTTCCACTTACTGCCTGAATGTTATTTTTGTTATTTAAGGTCAACAAAGCAGTAGGCAATATATATGCATGCAATAATGCCTGAGATATGGTACATTTTTTAATAAATGTGTATTAAATTAATACGACCTATCATCACCTTGATGTTATGTGCATGATATATGCTGGATAAAAGCTTATGTGCTACTACTCTTTGCATTTGAAAAATCTACAGAAATTCTTTTCTGGTTATATCCTGAATGAAAATCACATTTCAATTTATTTCCATATTCTCTTAATAAGCAGTGAATTCACCAGTTCACAAGCAAATTAATTTTCCAAAGATTTAAATTTAAACAACAACTATAAATCAATCATTGAAGCACCATGTAAAAGACCTCACCTTGAATTTCATTAATACAGGAAAATCATCAAGCTATGGTCCCACTTCTCATGAAATTTATATAATCTATAAAGATATATACTCACAGTTAAGCAAAATCATAGGTCCAGTAAAGAATTAAAATCAGGTTTTCTAGAACTCTTATAAATTTATAACTGCAATTTTAGCTAAATAGCACTCTTCAACCATTTATGTATATCTTCTCAGATATGTATAGTAGTTATGTATATCTTCTACATTCTCAATAACCATATCTAATCCTCATTCTTTTCATCAAGCTCTTTCCTATGTTCATAAGACACTTTTGGTTCTCCCAGTAATAAGAAATAGGAAGGGAATTTATGTTACTAATGCACATTATGAAATGAAAGCCAGAAATGTCTTTGACGAGACTAAGCTTTACTAAATATTAAAATAGCCATAGAATAAATGTAACACTAAGAGGAAGCACTGTGATACACTGGATTTTATGGAGATTAGAACTGTAACCTTACTCATGATCCAAAGCAGCTATATATAGCAAGTCAGTATTTAAATTATAAGCTTCCCTATTAAACATAACATTAAAAATTATTATTATAACCTATAACAACAATAAATATTCATGTATGGATTTCTGTTATGGAATGTTATCATCATCCCTACAAAGCATTCTCTGCATTTTCACTTCTCCCAAATAAAAATAAAACAACTACAACAACAAAAACTACTCAATTTCGCTTTGAATTTTATGTTGACATCCTAGAAGAAACTTAGATCTCCTTTGTTACATTGAAGTTTCCATTGTCCTTGTTGGGCAAGTATTTTGCAAAACTGCACAAAATATCAATCTAGGGATTGACTGGCACTGTGGTTTGAATATGGTGTGTCCCCACAAAAATTCTTTCTGAAATTTAATCTCCAATGTGACAGTCTTGAAAGGTGGGGCCTTTAAGTTGCGTTTATGAAGGCTCTGTCCTCATGAGTGGATTAATCTATTCATGGATTAATGCATTAATGGGTTATCAAAGGAGTGAACTGGTGGCTTTATAAGAAGAGTAAGGAAAGCCTGGCTAGCATGTTCTTGCCCCTCACCATGTGCTACCCTGCATCATCTCAGGATGCTGCAAAGTTTCCTAACCAGATGAGCCCCCTTGATTTTGGCCCAACCTTTATACTGTAAGAAATAAACCTCCTTTCCTTATTAATTTCCTTGTTTCCGATGTTGTTATAAGCCACAAAAAACAAACTAAAAAAACTCATCAGGTCACTTCTGATAATCCACTGTGTGTATGATGAAGGGTTCATGTCGTAAAGAAAATTTTAGAACTATAGGTAGAATGGATTTACAAGAGAAATTGAATCAATGTTTGTGTTTCACCTGTGCCTGGGTATTTAAATGTTATACTACACTATGTCTCTGTGAATGATGATCTCATTCATCTGTAAGTTTCCACCTAAGAGTTAATAGAACATTATTCCTAAAACTATCATTCTGATATCTTTCACAAAATACTTTTTTATATATTCGATAAGGCTGACATTAGGTTCTCCTTAATATACTATTTATAAGTGCTTTGAAATTTTAATTTTTTCTAATCATCTCTTACACTTATTTCTCCCAGTAGAGTACTCCCTGAAGGGAGTTAATTTTACAACATATTTGTACTCAGTATATTTACATCTTTAATATTTAGCCCAGGTCTGTTATATAGCACTTACTATTTAAATGTTTGGTGAATGAATTAAAATTTATGTTATTTAAGAAGAAAATATTTTAACAAAGCTTGCTTAAAAATAAATATCTAAAATACTTACTTTATAATTCTAGAGTTCTATTCTTAAACAAGGAGAACTTTCCCAGTGCTTGAAACATAGTACATATTCCAGGTGCATTGGTAAGCCAATGTGCTAAGAATGGTAGCTGCTGAAGGGCAAAAAAACAAACAAAAACAACAACAAAAAACCCCCGACCATTTTGTGTTTTATCTAATTGCTTGATTAAACAAGGAGAACTTTCCCAGTGCTTGAAACATAGTACATATTCCAGGTGCATTGGTAAGACAATGTGCTAAGAATGGTAGCTGTTGAAGGGCAAAAAAACAAACAAAAACAACAACAAAAAACCCCCGACCATTTTGTGTTTTATCTAATTGCTTGGAAATTGTATAGTAGCATTACTTAAATATTTCTTTTTACAGCATCCTGGATTTGTGGCGCTGTGCACTGACATTGTGTCACTTAATTTAGTAGTTATTCTTTTTAGGTTAAGTTTCAGATTTTACACAAAGAATAAAATAATATTGAATTCAGATGTATTACTTATAATATGAGTGCAAATTTTGTAAAATTTATTGTCTCTTAACTTTTTAAAAATTTTTTTTAAAGATTTATATACATGGTTTTTATTAATTCATTATATTGGAATTGTATTCTAATACATTAAAAAAAATAAATCCAATGAGAAGAAATGTTCAGGCATAGAGTCTAAGTAGTTTTTTAACTAAAGACTGTAAACTTTAAGTAAATATTAATGACTTTTACTTTGATTTTCTATGACAGACAATGCTATTTTATTTCTTCATTAAAATATTTAAAGTAATTTTGTGTTATTTAATTTTTTCAAATAGATCGTGAGTTATTTTATATTAGAATCTGTATGTCTAATATACTTTCCTTTTATGCCAACATATTCTATTTTATATTCTATATTCAAAGCATAATGAGCATATATAATTGATTCTTATTAATATAACTTTTCATCTGTGTCGGGTCCACCGCCGGCCAACCCGTACAGCCCTAGCCTCGTTCCTTCTGGTG
>NW_007734914.1:44699-46005 GCF_000696425.1 Galeopterus variegatus
AGGCTGCCACCTTAATCCACTTGTCACTTAAGGTGGCGTTAGTTTTTAAGGCCCAACACATCTGGATAGCACTAAGATGAGAAGAAATACGTTCTTATAGGATTTTCAGATAAAATTCCTGATTAAAACCTGAATAGGTTGGTGTCACAATTTCTGTTTTATATCACTTAAAAAAAGTTAACCACAAATGATATTTCAAAATGTTTTCAGGTAGTATACGGTTCATAATGTAATGCTGTTACACGTTATTTAAGAGGTAATAACTAAGGGAAATTTTTAGTTAAAATACTTGAGACAGTACAGTCAAGTGAATTATTTTGAACAGAGCCAGAGAACAGTGACCAAGAGAAATTTAAGCTAAGTGTCTCTAATTTCCTGTGTGTTTCTGCCAAGGCAGGGAGTAAAAGCAAAACTTGGTTTTACTTGGTTCAGTAAATATTGATGGGTAGATTGCTGGGAAGTTGATGATTATGTAATTTTATTGTTTCATATGTATTAACAAGAGTGCATGCTTTTCAATTTTAAACAGATATCTCATTTTTTTTTCATTTTTCAGTCTCTAATTACTCTCTGGCTATGTCCTCTTTATTGCTGATTCTCTCTCCTTGCCACTAACTTGTCACATACTTTTCTTATTTTTTGGTATTATACTTTGCTTTATTTTAAAAAGAANGAAAAACAAATCTGAAGGACCTTTTCCTATGAATGGGGACAATAAAGATAATATCATAACAGAGTCCTGGTGACTAGCATGATGATTCTACTGGACTGGGTTGCCAAGTATCTCTTCCTATACACAACAATAATTAGCCTTAAAGAGAAAGGTAAGAACAGAAGGATCAGAAAGCACCATCACATAAGAAGTACAAGGTTTATTGTCATATGAATTTTTTTCTCATACAAAAAATGTTTTGGGGAAGTTAAACACCTGCCCAGAACTTCAAAAAGCACTGGTTAGTTAGCCATTAGTACGTAACAAAATTGGCACCTAACAACATTGACTGCATGCCTATGCACCCAGAAGTCTATACATATTTGATACAGAATACAATGACAATCTGGTGGGGTTGAAAATGACTAATAGTTGAAGAAAAAAACAAGATCATATCTACCAACTTCTATGTATAGTAAAAACAACCTCTAATTAAAAATTGGGCAGTGGTCACAGTGGCTCTGTAGAAGTTTGATGACAAATTCTATTCTACTATCTTACCATGTTGTATCTTAGAGTTATAGTCTTTCTCTTTCAAAATTAGCATTAATGGTGATAGTACTGATTATATGACAAACAGTATAATTTACTTGT
>NW_007734914.1:47347-50440 GCF_000696425.1 Galeopterus variegatus
TTAAATATCCTGAAGAAGTGTCAAATAGTCTGCTTTTCCATCAAAATTCATATACAATTTTATTCTAATTAGCTTTTCAAATTTTCTATATTTCCAACATTAAAAATACATATTTAACAGAATGGCAAGAGTAAGTCCATACCTACCAATAATAACCTTGAATGCAGTTGGATTAAATTCTCCAATTAAAAGATATGAAGTGGCTGACCAAAAAACCCACAAAAAACAGCCCCAACTATATGCTACCTACAAGAGCCTCATCTGACCTCTAAGGACACACATAGAAAGTAAAACAATGGAAAAAGATATTCCATGCAAATGTTAAGCACAGCAGGAGTAGTTATGCTTATATCAGGTAAAACAGACTTTAAGTCAAAAAAATCAAAAGAGACAAAGAAGGCCACTATATAATGATAAAGAAATTGGTTCAGTCAGAGGCTATAGCAATTGTAAATGCACCAATCACTGAAACATTTAAACATATTAAGCAAATATAATAGATCTAGATGGAGAGATAGACTACAACAAAATAATAGTAGAGGACTTCAAAACCCCACTTTCAGTAATGGACAGAACATCCAGATAGAAAAATCAACATAGAATCATTGGAGTTAAACTACACTTTAGACCAAATGGACTTAACTAGTATTTACAGAATACATTATCCAATAGCTGCAGAATACACACTCATCAGAACATGAAACATTCTTCAGGACAGACAATATATGAGGTAACAAAAATGTCTCAATGAATTTTTTAAAAAATTGAAATTATATCAAGTATCATTTCTGAACACAATGGAATATACCTGGCAATCAATAAGTGGAGGAACTTTGGAAACTGCAAAAATACATGGAATTTAAACAACATGGTCCTGAATGACAAATGGGTCAATGAAGAAATTAAGATGAAATTAAATAATTTCTTGAAATAATTGAAAATGGAAACACAACATATTATAACCTATGGTATATAGCCATAGGAATGTTAAATGTAAAGTTCATAGCAATAAATGCATACATCAATAAAAGTATAAAGTCTTAAAATAAACAACCTAATGATGAACCTTGAGAAAATATGAAAGCAAGAACAATCTAAATCCCAAACTGGTAGAAATAAATAAATTAATAAATAATAATGATCAGAGTAAAAATAAATGAAATTGAGACTGAAATATACAAAATATTAAAGGAATGAAAAGTTGCTTTTTAGAAAACATAAACAAAATTGATTAACTTTCAGCAAGATTAATTAAGAAAAAATTGGAGAAAACCCAAAGAAGTAAAATCAGAGAAAAGAAAACATTACAAATGATACCACAGAAATACAAAGGATTATTAGATACTATTATAATCAATTGTATGCCAACAGATTGGAAAACCTGGAAGAAATGGGTAAGTTCCTGGATACATACAAACTACCAAGATTGAACTATAAAGAAATAAAAAGACCTGGACAGATCAATAACAAGTTACAAGATTAAATCAGTACTAAAAAGTCTCCCATCAAAGAAAAGCCCAGTGAATCTACTGCTAAATTCTACCAAACTTTTAAAGAAAAACCAATTTTGTCAATTCTTCTCAAACTCTTCCAAAAAACTTGAGTGGAGGGAATTTTTCAAACTTGTTCTATGAACCCAGTATTACCCTAATACTAAAACCACACAAGAATACAAAAAAAGAAAACTACAGGTTAATATCCCTGATAAACACAGACTTAAATATCCTCAACCAAATACTATCAAAGCAAATCCAACAGTAACTAAATAAAATTATACACCATAATCAAGAGAGATTATCTCAGGGATGCAGGAATGGCTTAACATACAGAAATCAGTAAATGCCTAGCTTCACTACTTTTATTCGACATTGTACTGAAAGTCCTAGTCAGAGCAATTGGGCAAGTAAAAGAAATAAAGGTCATCCAAATTGGAAAGGAGTAAGTCAAATTGTTCCTGCAGATGACATAATCTTATAGTTAATCAAATGTAAAGAATTCACCAGAAGACTGTTAGAACTGATAAATTCAGTAAAGTTGTATCATAAAACATCAACATGCAAAAATTTTTAGAATTTATACATCAATAGTGAACAATCTGAAAAAAATCAAGAAAGCAATCCCATTATTAATAGCTATACATAAAATAAAATAAAACAAAATAAAATAAAATACATAGAAATTCATCTAAACAAAGAATTGAAAGATTTTTACAACAAAAAACATAAACTGCTGATTAAAGAAATGGAACAGAACACATAGAAATGAAAAGATATCCCATGTTCATGGACTGGAAAAATTAATATTGATAAAACGTCTATACTACCCAAAATGATCAACAAACTTAATGTAAACCCTATCAAAATACCAATGACATTCTTCCCAGATGCAGAAAAAAAAATCCTAAAATTGGTGTAGCATTCCAAAAGACCCCAAATAGCCAAAGCAATCCTGAGCAAAACTGGTGATATTATGCTGCCTGACTTCAAAGAATATTACAAAGCTATAACAGCCAAAACAGCATGGTACTGGCATTTAAATGGACAAATAAATCAATGAAATAGAATAGAGAATCTAGAAATAAATTCACAAATTTGCATCCAATTGATTTTTGGCAATGGGGCTATGAACATACATTGGGGAAGGAAAAGTCTCTTCAATAAGTTGTGCCGGATATATTTTGCAGATATTTTTTCCCACTCTTTTGGTTGTCTTTTAACTCTGCTAATTGTTTCTTTTGCTGTGAAGAAGCTTTTTAGTTTGATATAATCCCATTTCTTTATTTTTCCTTTGGTCACCTGTGCTTTTGGGGTCATATTCATGAAGTCTGTAACCAATCCTACTCCCTGGAATGCTTCCCCTATGTTTTCTTTAAGGAGTTTTATTGTTTCAGGGTGCATATTTAATTCTTTAATTCATTTTGAGTAGATTTTGGTATATGGTGAGAGGAATGGGTCTAGTTTCATTCTCCTGCATATGGATATATCCAGAATATACAAGGAACTCAAACAACTTTACAGCAAAAAAACAAGTAACCCAATTAAAAAATGGGAAAGGGAGCTGAATAGGCATTTCTGAAAGGAAGATATACAAATG
>NW_007734914.1:50790-53448 GCF_000696425.1 Galeopterus variegatus
CATTTTGAGTAGATTTTGGTATATGGTGAGAGGAATGGGTCTAGTTTCATTCTCCTGCATATGGATATATCCAGAATATACAAGGAACTCAAACAACTTTACAGCAAAAAAACAAGTAACCCAATTAAAAAATGGGAAAGGGAGCTGAATAGGCATTTCTGAAAGGAAGATATACAAATGACCAATGGACACACGAAAAAATGCTCAATATCATTCAGTGTTCGGGAAATGCAAATCAAAAACACACTGAGTTACCATCTCACTCTAGTTAGGATGGCTAATATACAAGAGACTGAGAATGGTAAATGCTGGCAAAGTTGCAGAGAAAAAGGAACCCTCCTACACTGTTTGTGGAACTGCAAAATGGCACAGCCTTTATGGAAAATGGTTTGTAGGTTCCTCAGACAATTACAGATAGATCTACCATATGACCCAGCTATCCCACAACTGGGAATATACTGATAGGAATGGAAATCATCATGTTGAAGGGATACCTGTACTCCAATGTTTACTGCAGCACTATTTACAATAGCTGAGAAGTGGAAACAGCCCAAATGTCCATCATCATCTGAGTGGATATGGAAAATGTGGTATATCTACACAATGAAATTCTACTCTGCTATAAAAAGAATGAAATACTACCATTCAGAACAACATGGATGGACTTAGAAAAAGTTTTATTAAATGAAATAAGTCAGGCACAGAAAGAGAAATACCATGTTGTCACTTATTTGTGGGAGCTAAAATTAAACAAATAAATACACAAACCAGTAGGGGGTGGGGAAGAAGACACAATGATCACAATTCTTTGAACTTGTGAAGACAAGTGAACAGATATGATGTTGATAGGTGGGAGGGGAGGGGGGAGTGAGGAATCAGTAAAGGGACACAAAAATCAACTACATTGTATATTGATAAATTAAAATAAATAAATAAAGCTAACAAAAAAATGAATGAATAAATAAATAAATAAATTGGGCAAATTGAACATTCATACATAGCAGAATGAAATTAGACTTTTGTCTCTAACCATAAATAAAAATAAATACAAAATTGATTAAAGACTTAAATGTCAGCCCCAAAACTATGAGGCTATTAGCAGAAAATATAGAGAAAATGCTTTAGGACATTGGTCTGGACAAAGATTTTTTGGATAAGACCTCAAAAGCACAGGCGTCAAAAGCAAATCATACAAATAGGATTACATTAAACTAAAGAGCTTTAGCACAGCAAAGCAAGCTATCAACAGAATGAAAAGACAGACTTCGAAATTGTATAAAATATTTGCAAACTATTTATCTGAGAAGGGATAAATCTGCAGAATGTATAAGAAACTCAACTGCAAAAAAGTAATGAACTAATAATAATAGTAATTATTATTATTTATTATAATTATTAATTATTAATGAGCTGAACAGACATTTCTCTAAAGAAGGTATACAAATGCCCACAAGGTATATGAAAAAATGCTCAGCATCACTAATCATCATAGAAATGCAAATCAAAACCACCATGAGATGACATCTTATCCCAGCTATAATGCCTACTACAAGAAAGACAAAAACAAAAAGTGATGGTGAGGATAGGGAGAAAGGGGAACTCTTTTATATACTGCTGGTGAAGATGTAAATTAGCACAGCCATTATGAAAAGCAGTATGGAGGTTTCTCAAAAAACTATAAATAGAGATACCATATGCTCCAGCAATCCCACTACAGGGTGTATTTCCTAAAAGGGAAAAAATCAGCATATCAAAGAGATATCTACACTCTTTATCGTAGTACTGAATAGTAACTTGCAACAGCCAAGTTATAGAATCAACCCAAGTATCCATCAATGCATAATGGATAAAGAAAATGTGATATATATGAAATAATATTGGAGTGTAATATAATGGAATACTATTGAGCCATTAAAAATAATAAAATCCTGTCATTTGTGCCAACATGAATGAGCTTGGAGGACATTGTTCTAAGTGAAATGAACCAGGCACATAAAGACAAATACCACATGTTTTTACTTCTATGTGGGAGCTAAAGTAGTTGACCTTACAGAAATAGAGATTAGAATAGTAGTTACTGCAGGTTGGGAAGGGTAGGAAAGAGGGGGAATCAGGTAATGTTGCTTAAGGGGTACAAAAGTACATTTAGATAGGAAAAATAGGTTCTACTGTGCTATTTTGCAATAGAGTGACTACAGTTAGCAATTTATTGTATATTTCAGAATAGCTAAAAGAGATTTTGAGTGTCTTATAATACAAATAAATGATATACGTTTAAGGTGATGCATATTCCAATTACTTGATTTGATTATTACACATTGTATACATGTATACATGTATCAAAATATCACATACACCCCATAAATATCTACAATTATCGTGTCAATTAAAAAATTTTTAAAAATTAAAAAAATTTTTTTAAAAAGATAAACATAAAAACGAGATAAAAAATAAAGATAGAGATTATGTCTAGCAGTCTTACACTGCCAATGGATATTACACTGACTGGTTAAACAGTTCATATAAGCCACCCAGATTGCAGTCATTTCAGAAATTCTGTCTGATGGGTACATTGTTGCTAAGAAAATTTTTTTTTTAAAAATACCCTGCTAATTGAACAATAACATGCTATCTATTTTAGAGATGCTAAAATGTGGA
>NW_007734914.1:54301-56701 GCF_000696425.1 Galeopterus variegatus
TTTTTAAAGGAAATTTTTGTGATATTATGAAGTATTGCGTTCTCTTTTTGCAAGAATTAGCACAGTATAAATAATATTATAATTTGCATTAGAGTTAGTTTGTTGAGATTATCATTGGGTTGTAAAACATACAAATTTTAAATTCTTAAACATACGACAAATATTTACAAGTGTTCATAGAAGACAAAATTAAAGTATTATAGAACAAAATGTTTATCTGTGTTTAATATAGCAGTTACAATGATTTTTTAAGAACTGACATTTAGAAGTGTACTGAAAAAGAAGCTCAAAATCCAGAGGTTTCAAAATATTTTAAATTATGATAATCCCCCCAAAATTTATTTGGGTTCAGAAAAAAACTTCATTATAATGTTAGTATTATATTTAAATGAAATGCTTTACTTTTTATTCTTAAATAAAAGTTTCTCTGAGCTATCATATCAAACATTGTTCTGAAACCAACTAGAAAAGTTGTGTAATTGTTCAACAGAGATCTGACCCTAAGGAAAGTAATATGAAAGTTCATGAATTCCATTCATCCCCAAATATTTTACCTGTATTTCAGTCTAAGAGATTAATTTCATTGTGATCATGTTTAAGAATTCTTCAGGATTACAAACTCAATTCACCTACACTGGATGATTAAAAAGTAAAACAATAAACAAAATCTTTANTTACAAACTCAATTCACCTACACTGGATGATTAAAAAGTAAAACAATAAACAAAATCTTTACGATCATAGGTGTATTTAAGGGAAATATTTTATAATAGACTGGATGAGCCTCTGAATTTCTGAAATGACTGCAATCTGGGTGGCTTATATGTATGATATTTCTATCAACATTTAAGTATCTTTATCAACTGAATATCCATAAAATGTTCATTCTACTCTACATTTAATTTAAATTTGGGAAACATGTTCTAAAGATGTGTCAGAAGCTCAGTATGATGCCCAGTTTAAAGTTTCACTATCTATACAGCTTTTTGAATATTTTAACAAATAACATTATGCTTCATTCAAAGTAAGATAAATTCCAAGTCTGAATCCTTTCAATGTCAACTGAGGACATATCTTGTTCTTAAGGGGAGTAAATGCTAGCAGTGAAACTATAGAATTAGCATCAGTACCTATTTTGAAAAAGATAACTACTTCAGGACATCATTGTTTATTATCTTTTCTCAACATTTAAAGAATCATTGTGAAATTATTTGTTAATATTAACATATGCTCTTGGAATTTGGGTACTAAAATAAGTGCCCTTTTTATTCATGTTTAGAACTCAAACTGAGATCTGGAGGGTAATTGCTCACTAATAAACTAAGGGAAACTGCTGTGTGAGCTCAGAGCTCAATCTGGGACCTTCATTTGTTATCTTACTTAGGCTCTTATATATTGAAATAATTAAGTGAAAAAGGCTAAGTACAGTATTTTGAACTGATGCATGCATGCTATCTATGCATATGTGTATGTTTCTTTCCATTTTATATGTGTACATGGATTTAAAAATGTAGCTATACACACACACACACACACACACACACACACACCTATTTTTTAGCCCCTGCAAATCACTAGAGAAAAATGCTGATGTTTCCTCTTCTTGTCCACTAAAGAATAGAAAAGATGAGAAAATATTTAACTTCACTGTTAATATGATAAACCATTTAATATGTCCATCAAGGGAGAGTTTTGTTTGTTTTTTCCTGAATGGGAAATGGGGAAGACAGTGTTGGGCAGAAAGAGAATATAAAACAACTTTGTAGGTCAGAGTGTTATAAAACTTCTCTCTCTGAAACCTGGAGGCCATAACCATTTAATATTACTCATATTATAAATATTCTAAAACTTCATCACTCTATAAAGATTTTTTAAGAAAAATAAAAGTACTTTGTATATCTTGTCAAACTTTACTACTTTTCAATAATCTGTTCTTATTAAAAAAAGACTCAAGTATTTCTAATACATTAAATCTATCAGTCAACAATAAGTTGATAAGAATATGTGTTTTGCTTTTTCAAAAAAAAAAAAAAAAGTTCTGCAATAGATAGCCATGGTGACTTTTTTTCCCATGTGTGAATAGGATAGTAGCTATTTGGCATAAGCTGTTACTCATGTGGTTAGAAGTAATCACTTTGCCTATGATTAAACATAATGATTCAGGGAACTTAACTTTTATTTTTCAAGTCCCAAAGTAAACAGCATGCCACTTTTTTTTACATCAATTATAATATCTTTTTCACATGAGATGAGAGAAACTGATAAACATATAGAAAACTGAACAGTTAAAGTCTATTTTTAGTAGAAACATTTGAAAGGGTTTTATCTTAAGTAAATTTAAAGAAAAATCATTGATTCTGAAGGAGAATGCATTCATATTTAAAATTTGAAATACTATCA
>NW_007734914.1:58067-59499 GCF_000696425.1 Galeopterus variegatus
GGATTCTCAGGAAATTTTATCGGCCTCAATTTTGAGACATATACATATCTAATATTAAATATTAAGACTGGTTTTTAATCAACCAGGTAACTGTAATACAATCCCTACCTTTGCCTAGAATGTCTTCAATAAGATTACTGGTAAAATCAATAATACTCATTATTTTTGCTCATATTCTTACCCAAACTAGTTTTGCATGTAATTGTATGACTGAAGAAAATAAGATGGTAATGTGTTCCATATAAAATATAATATTTTAATGTATTTCTCAGTCGTAATTTTAAACTCAAAGGTAAAAAATGCATGTTTAATTTATGCTTTAGTTATTCAGCATAGAGTTGACTAATTATATATGTGTGTCATAAAATATCAGTTGTGGAAATGATGTACATTTGCAAAATATAAATTCCTCTGTCCAATAATGACAGACTAGGTTAGTTCCTGCCTTGGGCTGAATATCCCCCTAAAACTTAATTCCCACTGTAATTGTTGAGGGTGGGAAATACTATTATGGTAATTGAGAGGTGGAGCCTTGAAGAGGTGATTAAATTCTGAGGACCATGTCATAGTTCATGGATGAAAAATGGTCAGCGGCATGGTTTTCAGGCCTTTAAAAAGAGAGTGGACAAGTAGTTCTCTCTCTCTGCTCTGCCATTTTCTGCAACGTGTGACCCCTGGGTCACCGCTGCCACCAACAAGACCTTCAGCAGATGTGTTCCCTACACTGTGGACTTCCCAGTCTCTGAAACTGTAAGCAATAAATTTTGTTTTCTTTACAAAATACCCAGTTCTGTGTATTTTGTTATAAGCAACAGAAAAGGACTAACGCAGCTCCTATGTTGAGTCCTCACTTTATTTCAAAATTCATTATCATTATTTTTCTTCAAAATGGATTGTAATGATATGGCAGGCTATGAAGGGAATGAATAAACCTTGATTAAATTTGGAATTTATCAGTTCAGTAATTCAAAAATACTTTATGAAATATATATATTTTATTTTTCTTTGGGTATTAATGAAGATTTAGCAATAACAAAATATAAATGTGTGGGTATATATATATACATACACATTCAAATAAGCTAATTTATATATAATCATCTGTGTTAAAAATACGACAGAATATGAAATAAAATTTTTCATGTTTTTATAAACTGTTTACTTTTCAGGTTACTCAAAACTCAAATAAACTATTAGTAGACTTATACTTTTTCTTTATCTTTCTTTTTTTTTTTTTTGCCATTGAATACAGTGTAAAAGTGATGGATCTAAATAATAAGCTACCTCTGCAATGGCTAATATGACACCAGACTCTTAAATTATATCATTTAACTAAAAATTCATTTTGAAAGTTATGTTTTAAAAAAGTGTTTAGATTGAAATCATACAGATTGTATACATGTTAAACAATAACATAAGGAATTTAAAACAA
>NW_007734914.1:60422-61899 GCF_000696425.1 Galeopterus variegatus
TCATACATGTAGTACAATCTATTTATTTTAGAGATTTTTAAAACTGATAATGTAATTATAGTAATTTAGGAGAAATACGTGTTTAAAACTCTGTAACAAGATGCTACACGTGTGTCATCACTTTGTTGCAGAGAATTTTGCCAATATTTCAAAGTTTAAGAACAAGTAAATGGGGCGAAGTAGCTGATATTCAATAGTGACAGTTAGGATATCTATGCAGAGTGTACTGTAAAATTATAAAACAGAGTCTGTCAGATGCAGTGAATACCAGTCCTTAGCTTTTTAAATTAGCTGGGTTGAAAAAATTAGGAAAGAGAGAGTTCCTGTGGAACTTCGACCATCATGGGATAAGGCCAGAGAAGTACTTCTCTCATACATGAGGTCAGATGAGAGAGGATTTCATCAGGACTACCTGGACATTGGATAGCATAAGAAATAACTTGGGAAGCTAAAGCTGAATCAGCCTGAGGTTCCAGAGTAGCGAGAGACAGAGGGCTATGCTGGTTGTGTGATGGTTAATTTTAGGTGTTAACTTACTGGGTAAAGGATGCCCAGATAGTTTGCAAAACATTATTTGTGTGTGTGTCTCTGAGGGTGTTTCCAAAACAGATTGGTACTTAAATTAGTAAACTGAGTAAAAAAGATCTATCTTCGCCAATGTGGGCAGGTATCAGATGATTCTTGATCCATTGAGGGCCAGGTGTAATAAAAAGGTAGAGGATGGGTAGGTGAATTTTATCTCTCTTTTCTTTCACTCGGACATCTATCTTCTTCTGCCCTTTGACATCAGAGTTCTGGTTCTCAGACCTTTGGACTCCTGGAGTTACATCAGTAATAACCCCACCTCAGGTCTTTGGTCTAGGACTGGAAGTTAACACCATTGGGCCGCCTGCATCTCAGGCCTTCAGATTCACACGGAATTACACCACTGGCTATTCTGCCTGTCCAGCTTGCAGATGGCAAACTGTGGGACTTCTCAGCCATCATCATCATGTGAGCCAAATACCATCATATATCTTACTTATATATGTACAGTAGCCCCCCCACCCTTATCCCTGGGGGAAACATTCTAATACCTCCAGCGGTTACCTGAAACTGTGAATCATACTGAACTCTGTATACACCACATATATATATATTTTTTTAATTTGATAACTGAAATGTCTACTGACTAATGAGCGGGAAGCTTATACAGTGTAGATCCACTGGAAAATGAATGATTCATATCCTGGGAAGGACTGAGTGGGACAGTGGTAAGTTGCATCATGCTATTTAGAACAATACACAATCAAAATTTTGTAAATTGTTTATTTCTGGGCTTTTCCACTTAATATTGTCCGAGGACCATGATTGTCCGAGGATAACCAAAACCTTAGAAAGCAAAACGGCACATAAGGGTGGACTACTGTATAAATGTCCTATTGGTTCTGTTTCTCTGAAGAACCTTGACTCATACAAGGAGCAAACTTCACATCCA
>NW_007734914.1:62239-63925 GCF_000696425.1 Galeopterus variegatus
GTGAATGAGAAGAAGGAAAAACTGGTAGAAACTCCAATGCTGTAGAGAATCTGGAAGTGGCTAGCTGAAGAAAGAAAACAGCCCACTGCCTGGGGAATGCATTTATAACTTACTCTCATAGAAATATCTCCTAATCATTATTGATCTAGGAAAAAGAGAGGGAAAAAAACACACCACAATAGGTAATAAAAACAACTATACTTTAGCATTTAGAGAAACCAATAGATTATCTTTTTTCTTTTCTTAAATTTTCTTAATATAAAACTCAAAACTAAAACATCAATCTGAACATTAAATATAGTAAGAGTGTTTTACACACTCATTATATTAATGGGTGGTTCTAAGAATAATATTTTCAACAAAGCACATAGTCATGTTTCTTCTATTTGTCCCACATTACATTTACCAGGGAATCACAGCCACGCATATATGATGGGACTCACTCATGAATGTTTGTTTCATGAACTTACCTAAGCACTACATTACTACTTTTAAAAATACATTTCAAATAACTAATAAATCAAGGGAACATAGATATTATTGCATATTTGACTCATTCACCCTTGAGTGAACTAAGCAATTTGACAGCCTAGAGACATTTGATGTTCAACAATTTCTGAAAAGCTATTTAACTGCTAAAGATTTTACTCTCACTAAATTTAATCCACCCTAGGCAATGCCCTTTTGACTGTCACAGTCTTTACATTCTCCTTCATCGAGTTGAATAATTTTATGTTAATATTAGGTTTAATGTAAATCTTCTGAGTTTTTTATTAACAACACTAAAGCATGTTTTTATGCATTGGAAATTTCTTATAGTACTTTCTAGGTTACTTTGCTTTGTGAAGTTCTTTTCTAAATTGCATCTTGGGTCAACCAGGCTGCAACAAAGTTTTTATAGATAATTTCCTTTGAACAATATTTAAGAGCTGAACAATTTGGTTCTTGTACATTTCATGATCATTTCTATCAGAACTTTGGCAAAGACAAATTTGCTTATTTATAATTTTATAACATATCATAATATACACTCAGGAACATGTATTTTTCAAATTGAAATATCTTTAATGTATCTTAGAGATTTTGGGGAACAATCATAATTGAGATCATAAAAACCATTTTATAATTGAGTTGCAACATAGACTAAAAAAGTATGTATGGTTATTTGCCTTCAAAATCTTCATAAAATTTTTCCTAATCGATTCTTACTTTATAATAAGACTCCATATACCTTTTGTGGAAGTGAGTCTTTTTTCTCTGAGAAAATAAAAAATTCTTTTAAAAATATATTAAAGGCTTTGCTGTGACTTAAACGTGTCTCCCAAAAGTTCATGTATTGGAAACTTATCTTCATTGTAACAGTGTTGAGAAGGTGAGAAATCCAATTATGGTACTTGAAAGGTAGGGCATTAAAATGTGATTAGATTGTGAGGATTATTCCCTTGTGAATGGATTGATCCATTCATGGAGTTATGGGTGTGGTTCTGATGGCTTTAAAAGGAGAGCAAGTGAGGAGGTTAGTTCTCTTGCTCAGCTCATTCTCACCATGTGACACCCTGAGTGGCTGTAGAGAGTTCCCACCAAGAAGAATGCCCTCCCTAGATGCGCTCCCTGAACTGTGGGGCTCCCAGCCTCTTAAACTGTAAGAAATAAATTTAATTTCTTTATAAATTACCCAGTTTCAGT
>NW_007734914.1:64729-66935 GCF_000696425.1 Galeopterus variegatus
TCCCAGCCTCTTAAACTGTAAGAAATAAATTTAATTTCTTTATAAATTACCCAGTTTCAGTTATGCTATTATAAGCAACAGAAAATGGACAAATACAGAGTTAGATTAGTTAATTTAATAATGACAACAATTTCAATACTTTAAACTCAATTACTTAAAACTTACACTTTAATTTTATGAAAAACATAGAAAATTTTTATATAGTCATTGGGTTTCTTTATCTCCGTTTCTACAATGTTTAATACAAATATAAATTCGAAATATTCAACATACCATATATGAAGAAGTTTTTGCCAGTGTAAAATATTACACTATTAATGCTCATGATCATCATGCATTGCTACTATGTGTGCAGAAGTCTCTCACACATACGTATATAGTCTTAACATTAATTCTTATGAGTAAAGTCAGTGTAAATATAGTTTAATATATTAATATTTAATATAGTATAAATATAGTGTATATATGAAATAGTTAATCATATGAAAATAACTATTTTAAGTTTTATATAAAATATATTAATATATCAAGATATTATTTCTGTATAAATATATGCAAGAAATAGGTTCCTTTAGATTCTAGTGCATTGATTTTTTTATATGTCATTCATTACTTTCAGTATTCGTATCTTACCTGAAAGTATAAGTAAAATGAGGCAAGCATTTCTCTTTAAAAATTAAATCCTCTTAATTCTTTTAACATAGTGTTTTCCAAAATCTGTTGTCACAGATCCTCAAGCAATCATTATATATTCAATGGAAGCTGAGATTATTTAGTCACCATGAGAACATTCTGTCTGCAACCTTGCTGATCTGTATAAAAGCCAATAAATACTGTATGTAGTGGCATTATCTGAGAAGAGCAATCTTGCCCAGGACACTGAGGAATCATTCCTATCTTCCTTCAAGTACTTTCATGAAATATTTACTGTGCAGATATACCAAAAATGTATTTCAGTTTAATATCTACTCAACTGTAGCTGTGCTGAAGCATTCATTAGCCTTTCTATGTGGATTTTGAAAATATAATTTTGGCTTCTAGTAATAAATAAAGATAGTCACTATTATTCATTTGTAATGAGTGGGAAAAATAAACACTGACAAAAATAGTTTTAATTAAATAATTACTTGAATATATAAAGAAATGCATTTTTACATTATTTAAAATGAGCACCCAATCTTCATACAACTGTGGACTCAGTAATATATAGTAATCACAGACCGTGGCTAAGAAATGCAAACCAGATGAGATACAGATTGAAAAATAGATAAACTGGAGCCTTCTTTCAATGTGAAATTAATCTTGGAGAAAAAAAGTATGTAAAAGGTAAACTAAACCAGAAAGCGCTGAAACCTTTTATATAGACTGGAGAAAAAAACTATTTATGCATTACACACTATAATAAACTATTTCTAAACAGAAACAAACAAAAAATAACCTCCCTACAATTTGAGTTGCATATTTATAGACATTCTAATACCGCATATACTCCCCGGTAGGAACACTTAAAATGTGTTCTAATAACAAATAAAATCCAAACGATGTCATTTTGTATGTTGTTTACAAATACGTAATTTTGTCTCAATTCTATCAAGGATTATAATTCAATATTGCATTATCTTCTAGAATATTTTGGTCTCCTTTGAGGAAAGGTGACATGTGTTACTCTATTTTTTCCACTGAATCAACTTTCTGTAATTTTTTTCTACAAACATTATTTTCTTTTTGCACGTGAAAAAAATTACAAATCAGAAAACACTCTAATTCCAAGATATGACAAAATAGCAAGCAAGAGAAGATAAACTTTGGAGCTACATACCTTACCCTGTCTTTTTGAGAAGAGAATATCCAAATCCCAAGCTATGTTGATTGTCCTTCACCCCTGCCAGCTGTCACTTCATTTGATATCTACTTATTACACCCTCTTTCAGAAAAGATTACATTAAAATTGTACAGGAAAACAATTACTGTCTTGAGAGGTGAGATAGCAAGATTTTTGTCTAAAGTCAACAACCAACTAGCAGTGTGACTTGAAGCAAGTTAAATGACTGTGACTAAATTGTATAATTTGTAAAAAGGAGCAAAGTGGAAATAGATGAGAACTCAGATATTCCAGATACTGGTATCTGTTAAATATGATTTCCGCTCTTTTTCTATAAAGGATGTGTTTTAAAACTCATCATTTACTTCTTCACATATACAAACT
>NW_007734914.1:67464-68685 GCF_000696425.1 Galeopterus variegatus
CTCTTTTTCTATAAAGGATGTGTTTTAAAACTCATCATTTACTTCTTCACATATACAAACTCACACATAGGCACGCTCATTATACATGGCCCTAACCACAACCTTTAAAGTGCTTACACTGCAACCTCTGGACCAGTAGTTCGTTATTGGTATACTTTATTTTGGGCTTATAAAACTGTTATGATTATAGAGAGGAAAATAACTGAAAATATTTTTTAAATAATATTTTTACCAATAACTCAAATCATATGCAAAACACGAAACAAGTGTTCTTCTCTTGGAGAGGTCCAAAACATAAATTCAGTTTCACAATTGTATGTTCTCTTTTGCTTAGGGCATATTTTAGTTTAGATTCACATATAAGGTTTAAGGAATGTGTGTGTTCCTGTTGTGGCACAATTTTTATTTATATCTCTTTATTACTAAATTTACCTGATGTTCTCCAGTGAGTAATGTTCTAATAAATCCATAAATTTCGGGTTTACTAATGATAAGCTTCCTAGGTAAACAAAGTACCTTCTGCCAAATGTGTTCAGCAGCTGTTATCCTTTACTTTGAGAATTTTTACCAAGGTATCTGTCTTCCCTCAGTTAAGAAATAGGTTAAAGGCCTGCTAAACAATTTTATTCCCATTTACCAATTCATTAAGGAATTAAGATTGATTATGGGGGGAAAGTATAAGGATGCTTCTCAGAGTGGACTGAGAATCTGAGACATTTTGTGCCCCACACCATGCTCACTGAGGACACCCACTACAGCAAGGCTCTCCAGAATCAAGTAAATAATATAGCCTATTTAGTGGACTTTAATAACCCATCCAAGTGCTTGTCCAAGTTCTCAAAAACAAAGTGCCTATAATGGCAGTGATGAAGATTATTAACCTCAAAAACATGAAAGTATTTTCATCAAAAGACACAAACTGATGCCAAAGCGTGCCTGATCTGCCAGCAGCAGAGGCCAACTCTGAGATCCCAATATGGCGCCCTACCGTAGAGGGACCAGCTACCAGGAGAAATGTTGATTTCCTGGACGGTGTTCATCACAGCAAGGGAAAACAATTTGCCTTCACTGGAATGACACTGATTCTGGATATTAATTTACTTTCCCTAGACAGCATATTTCTGCTGCACACATAATAGTTCTTATCAAATGCTACATAAATAGTAAAGGTATCTGGATAATTTTGCTTCTAAACAAAAAACGTATTTTAAAACAAACAAA
>NW_007734914.1:69221-71829 GCF_000696425.1 Galeopterus variegatus
TTTGTATTGGCTGAGACTACTACCTCAAGATATTGAAATTTTAGCGTGTAAGATACAGCATGTTGGGAAAATAAGAAAAATGGTCAAGGCCCTCAGATGTTCAGAATCTTGCCGGGCCTCTGATGTGGATGTGCGCGTGCCTCCGGGTGTTCCTTGGTAGTGTCTGCTGTGATTGTGCATGTGCAGTTCTGCCCAGTTCGCCATCTTCTGTATGGAAATTGCAGACAGTGAGGTGATTCCAACACTGCTCCTCACATCCTGAGGTTGGATTCTGAGTCCCTGAAGGTGTTTTGGATTGTGGACTTGAGTATAAAGGTGTAGTGCTAGGGCAGGGTCTGGAGCTCACAGACCCCTCGAGCCCATTCACAAGCCCTTGACACGCAGGTCTATGAGCTAGGTAACCAGCAAAATGGTCCTTGGAGCCTTGGCTGAGGAAGAAATAGCCTTTATTTAGCACATACAACACTATGAGCTAAGCAGTACAAAGGAGAAACTCAAAACTCAACTGCTACCGGCAAAGTCCAAAGAAAAACTGAACTGAGCAGCTGCCAGCAGAGTAAACTTGCTCTGCCTTCAGGTGAGCTCTGCTGGTTAGCTCTGCTAATTAACTGAAGCACACACAAAAGCAATGAACTAAAAAGATACATTGGGGCACGGCACACTAACTCTACTCACACACAATTTGTTTACAAGAAATGTGGAGGGAGCCTGACTAAATTATCCTGTCTTCCCCACAAAAGGACTAAGGGCTGTGGTAAGTGAAGCTTCTGGAGATGCTCTGAGAATCCACTAGGGCGGCTGCTCCTACCTCTGAATAAAGCCTATTATTTCTTCACCCATGGCTCCCAGGACCTTTTTCTATTACCTAGCTCATAGACCTGCGTGTGGAGGGTTTCTGACCCAGTCTGGGGAATGGGCTTGAGGGGTTTGTGAGCCCTAGACCTAACTCTACACAGCATATTCTGAACCAGTGGCATTTGTAAGATATTTCTTCCTTAGCCATAAGGTAAGGATCCAACGACCAAAGTATGCAAGTAACTTTCCTACAAAATTTCCTACTCTCTATCCTAGAGACTTTGTCATCCTTTTTCTAAAAGATCTTACTCTTCACTGGAGGAAGGTTTCCAAAAAGTGGTAGGATGAAGTTTCAGTTTAGACCTGTCCGTTTTGGACTTCTCATGTCAGTGAGTTAATAGGCCAAAGAGAGAGTTAAAATGTTGCCTGGTATTATTGAGCTTCAGGTGACACAGCAGAATAAAAATAAATGGTTAAGAGCATAAACTTTGGAGACAAATTGCATGGGTTTAAATTCAAGCTAAGTAATCACGAACAAAGTTACTTAAGATTACTTTGAAAATTTGCTCGTCTATAAAATGCGGCTATTAATAAACTTGCAAAGCTCTTTGAAAAGTGCCTAGTGCATAATAAATGGTACACATATGTTTATTAGTAGTAGTACTATTAATGTTTTGGTGAAATAATTATGCTGCAGTTGGAGAAGTAAAGAGTACGTGTGGAACCCATGTGGTCCTCTTCTCTGGGATGCAGAAAGCAATGATAGGATGGTTGCAATCACATACAGACAGGACCACCAAGTTTCAGACCACTCAGGAATAACACTTTGAATTATCCTATAAAGGAGACAAATACTCCTTTACGAGATTTTGAGAGAATTCCAACAAGTAAAGTGGAAATTGAGGAAGATAATTATAAATTTTCATTATGAATTCATGACCAATTTCAGATAAAAGTCTCAAGTAGCTTCCCACATGTTAATAATTGTTCTCTCTCTCTCTCGCTCTCTCTCTCTCTGCATGACCAATTTCAGATAAAAGTCTCAAGTAGCTTCCCACATGTTAATAATTGTTCTCTCTCGCGCGCGCGCTCTCTCTCTCTCTCGCGCGCTCTCTCTCTCTCTCTCTCTCATTCCCCTTTCTTTTACTCTTCTCTCTCTCTCTGTCTCATTCCCCTTTCTTTTACTCTTCATGCATATCCTCTCTAGTATATTTTCACACTCTTCTCTCTCTCGTTCTCTATTTTTTTCTCTTTCACATCACCACAGTTATCATACTTGTCTTTTTCATCACCTCTACCAATTGACTTTCCTCTCTTTTTTATCTACTATTTTATACAGAATGCTGTTAGTAGAATAAATTTATAATTTAATACATTGGTCAAATCATATCAAGAGTGGTATCTGATTAAAATGGAGAAGGAACAGCAGTGTTGCTCTTATTGTTGGGACATTAAGCATGGAAAGAGGAATATTGATTGTGGAACATACCTCTCTATGTGTGTCTGGAGGAGTGAGCCGTAGAAAACACAAGTGGCCTGGATTCGTATTCATGTAATATTGAGGCAGAAAAGCAAGTAACCTGAATGAGTTTCTTCTATGCCAGGAGGCCAAAAGTATTATCTTCTTTAACTCTCAAAAACATTCTTACCAAGAGAAAGAAGAAGGGTAATGTTTATTTGCTACCAAATCAAACATTGAGCCAATTGCTTACTATCTTACTTGAGGAAAACTTACAAAAACTATTTGTAATGTTTTTTCAATCTTATTTTTATGCATAAAAATAAGTGATTCTTAAAGTACGTTATATAACTT